>NC_086452.1:420958774-421258774 GCF_028390025.1 Pseudophryne corroboree | reverse complement strand
TCACTGGCAATTCTGACGAGTCCTCTCCTGCCTGGGATTCCTCCGATGCATCCTTGCGTGTAACGCCTACTGCTGCTGGCGCTGCTGTTGTTGCTGCTGGGAGTCGATGGTCATCCCAGAGGGGAAGTCGTAAGCCCACTTGTACTACTTCCAGTAAGCAATTGACTGTCCAACAGTCCTTTGCGAGGAAGATGAAATATCACAGCAGTCATCCTGCTGCAAAGCGGATAACTGAGGCCTTGACAACTATGTTGGTGTTAGACGTGCGTCCGGTATCCGCCGTTAGTTCACAGGGAACTAGACAATTTATTGAGGCAGTGTGCCCCCGTTACCAAATACCATCTAGGTTCCACTTCTCTAGGCAGGCGATACCGAGAATGTACACGGACGTCAGAAAAAGACTCACCAGTGTCCTAAAAAATGCAGTTGTACCCAATGTCCACTTAACCACGGACATGTGGACAAGTGGAGCAGGGCAGGGTCAGGACTATATGACTGTGACAGCCCACTGGGTAGATGTATGGACTCCCGCCGCAAGAACAGCAGCGGCGGCACCAGTAGCAGCATCTCGCAAACGCCAACTCTTTCCTAGGCAGGCTACGCTTTGTATCACCGGTTTCCAGAATACGCACACAGCTGAAAACCTCTTACGGCAACTGAGGAAGATCATCGCGGAATGGCTTACCCCAATTGGACTCTCCTGTGGATTTGTGGCATCGGACAACGCCAGCAATATTGTGTGTGCATTAAATATGGGCAAATTCCAGCACGTCCCATGTTTTGCACATACCTTGAATTTGGTGGTGCAGAATTTTTTAAAAAACGACAGGGGCGTGCAAGAGATGCTGTCGTGGCCAGAAGAATTGCGGGACACTTTCGGCGTACAGGCACCACGTACAGAAGACTGGAGCACCACCAAAAACTACTGAACCTGCCCTGCCATCATCTGAAGCAAGAAGTGGTAACGAGGTGGAATTCAACCCTCTATATGCTTCAGAGGTTGGAGGAGCAGCAAAAGGCCATTCAAGCCTATACAATTGAGCACGATATAGGAGGTGGAATGCACCTGTCTCAAGTGCAGTGGAGAATGATTTCAACGTTGTGCAAGGTTCTGATGCCCTTTGAACTTGCCACACGTGAAGTCAGTTCAGACACTGCCAGCCTGAGTCAGGTCATTCCCCTCATCAGGCTTTTGCAGAAGAAGCTGGAGACATTGAAGGAGGAGCTAACACGGAGCGATTCCGCTAGGCATGTGGGACTTGTGGATGGAGCCCTTAATTCGCTTAACAAGGATTCACGGGTGGTCAATCTGTTGAAATCAGAGCACTACATTTTGGCCACCGTGCTCGATCCTAGATTTAAAGCCTACCTTGGATCTCTCTTTCCGGCAGACACAAGTCTGCTGGGGTTGAAAGACCTGCTGGTGAGAAAATTGTCAAGTCAAGCGGAACGCGACCTGTCAACATCTCCTCCTTCACATTCTCCCGCAACTGGGGGTGCGAGGAAAAGGCTCAGAATTCCGAGCCCACCCGCTGGCGGTGATGCAGGGCAGTCTGGAGAGACTGCTGATGCTGACATCTGGTCCGGACTGAAGGACCTGACAACGATTACGGACATGTCGTCTACTGTCACTGCATATGATTCTCTCACCATTGAAAGAATGGTGGAGGATTATATGAGTGACCGCATCCAAGTAGGCACGTCACACAGTCCGTACTTATACTGGCAGGAAAAAGAGGCAATTTGGAGGCCCTTGCACAAACTGGCTTTATTCTACCTAAGTTGCCCTCCCACAAGTGTGTACTCCGAAAGAGTGTTTAGTGCCGCCGCTCACCTTGTCAGCAATCGGCGTACGAGGTTACATCCAGAAAATGTGGAGAAGATGATGTTCATTAAAATGAATTATAATCAATTCCTCCGTGGAGACATTGACCAGCAGCAATTGCCTCCACAAAGTACACAGGGAGCTGAGATGGTGGATTCCAGTGGGGACGAATTGATAATCTGTGAGGAGGGGGATGTACACGGTGATATATCGGAGGATGATGATGAGGTGGACATCTTGCCTCTGTAGAGCCAGTTTGTGCAAGGAGAGATTAATTGCTTCTTTTTTGGTGGGGGTCCAAACCAACCCGTCATTTCAGTCACAGTCGTGTGGCAGACCCTGTCACTGAAATGATGGGTTGGTTAAAGTGTGCATGTCCTGTTTATACAACATAAGGGTGGGTGGGAGGGCCCAAGGACAATTCCATCTTGCACCTCTTTTTTCTTTAATTTTTCTTTGCGTCATGTGCTGTTTGGGGAGGGTTTTTTGGAAGGGACATCCTGCGTGACACTGCAGTGCCACTCCTAGATGGGCCCGGTGTTTGTGTCGGCCACTAGGGTCGCTTATCTTACTCACACAGCTACCTCATTGCGCCTCTTTTTTTCTTTGCGTCATGTGCTGTTTGGGGAGGGTTTTTTGGAAGGGACATCCTGCGTGACACTGCAGTGACACTCCTAGATGGGCCCGGTGTTTGTGTCGGCCACTAGGGTCGCTTATCTTACTCACACAGCTACCTCATTGCGCCTCTTTTTTTCTTTGCGTCATGTGCTGTTTGGGGAGGGTTTTTTGGAAGGGACATCCTGCGTGACACTGCAGTGACACTCCTAGATGGGCCCGGTGTTTGTGTCGGCCACTAGGGTCGCTTATCTTACTCACACAGCTACCTCATTGCGCCTCTTTTTTTCTTTGCGTCATGTGCTGTTTGGGGAGGGTTTTTTGGAAGGGACATCCTGCGTGACACTGCAGTGCCACTCCTAGATGGGCCCGGTGTTTGTGTCGGCCACTAGGGTCGCTTATCTTACTCACACAGCTACCTCATTGCGCCTCTTTTTTTCTTTGCGTCATGTGCTGTTTGGGGAGGGTTTTTTGGAAGGGACATCCTGCGTGACACTGCAGTGACACTCCTAGATGGGCCCGGTGTTTGTGTCGGCCACTAGGGTCGCTTATCTTACTCACACAGCTACCTCATTGCGCCTCTTTTTTTCTTTGCGTCATGTGCTGTTTGGGGAGGGTTTTTTGGAAGGGACATCCTGCGTGACACTGCAGTGACACTCCTAGATGGGCCCGGTGTTTGTGTCGGCCACTAGGGTCGCTTAGCTTAGTCATCCAGCGACCTAGGTGCAACTTTTAGGACTAAAAATAATATTGTGAGGTGTGAGGTATTCAGAATAGACTGAAAATGAGTGTAAATTATGGTTTTTGAGGTTAATAATACTTTGGGATCAAAATGACCCCCAAATTCTATGATTTAAGCTGTTTTTTAGTGTTTTTTGAAAAAAACACCCGAATCCAAAACACACCCGAATCCGACAAAAAAAATTCGGTGAGGTTTTGCCAAAACGCGGTCGAACCCAAAACACGGCCGCGGAACCGAACCCAAAACCAAAACACAAAACCCGAAAAATTTCCGGCGCTCATCTCTATAATTGTGGGGAGGATTGGGGAGCAGCTGTTAGGAGGAGTACAGTGCAGAGTTTAGTTTTTATCCGTTCTCTGCCTGAAAAAAACGCTCCATACCATATCTGTGCTCAGTGTGTGCTGCATGATATATCTGTGCTGAGTGCTCACACTGCTTAATTGTGGGGACTGGGGAGCAGCTATAGCAGGAGTACAGTGCAGAGTTTTGCTGACAGTGACCACCAGTATACGTTTGTCTGCCTGAAAAACACTCCATATCTGTGCTCACAGTGTGCTGCTTTATTGTGGGGACTGGGGACCACCAGTATAATTAATATTATATAGGAGGAGTACAGTGCAGAGTGCACTGCTGTACCTACCTCTGTGTCGTCATCCATTAAGTATACTATCCATCTACATTCCTATACCTGTGGTGCATTTTAGTTTAGCAGTTTGCTGACAGTGTCCACCAGGTCCAGTATACTATATATAGCAGTACGGTAGGCCACTGCTGTACCTACCTCTGTGTCGTCACTCGTCATCCATTAAGTATACTATCCATCCATCTACATTATATACCTGTGGTGCCTTTTTTTTAGACTAGTTTAGCAGTTTGCTGACAGTGTCCACCAGGTCCAGTATACTGTATATAGCAGTACGGTAGGCCACTGCTGTACCTACCTCTGTGTCGTCACTCGTCATCCATTAAGTATACTATCCATCCATCTACATTGTATACCTGTGGTGCCTTTTTTTTAGACTAATTTAGCAGTTTGCTGACAGTGTCCACCAGGTCCAGTATACTGTATATAGCAGTACGGTAGGCCACTGCTGTACCTACCTCTGTGTCGTCACTCATCATCCATTAAGTATACTATCCATCCATCTACATTGTATACCTGTGGTGCCTTTTTTTAAGACTAGTTTAGCAGTTTGCTGACAGTGTCCACCACTTCCAGTATACTGTATATAGCAGTACGGTAGGCCACTGCTGTACCTACCTCTGTGTCGTCACTCGTCATCCATTAAGTATACTATCCATCCATCTACATTGTATACCTGTGGTGCCTTTTTTTTAGACTAGTTTAGCAGTTTGCTGACAGTGTCCACCAGGTCCAGTATACTGTATATAGCAGTACGGTAGGCCACTGCTGTACCTACCTCTGTGTCGTCACTCGTCATCCATTAAGTATACTATCCATCCATCTACATTGTATACCTGTGGTGCCTTTTTTTTAGACTAGTTTAGCAGTTTGCTGACAGTGTCCACCAGGTCCAGTATACTGTATATAGCAATACGGTAGGCCACTGCTGTGTACCTACCTCTGTGTCGTCACTCGTCATCCATTAAGTATACTATCCATCCATCTACATTGTATACCTGTGGTGCCTTTTTTTTAGACTAGTTTAGCAGTTTGCTGACAGTGTCCACCAGGTCCAGTATACTGTATATAGCAGTACGGTAGGCCACTGCTGTACCTACCTCTGTGTCGTCACTCGTCATCCATTAAGTATACTATCCATCCATCTACATTGTATACCTGTGGTGCCTTTTTTTTAGACTAGTTTAGCAGTTTGCTGACAGTGTCCACCAGGTCCAGTATACTGTATATAGCAGTACGGTAGGCCACTGATGTACCTACCTCTGTGTCGTCACTCGTCATCCATTAAGTATACTATCCATCCATCTACATTGTATACCTGTGGTGCCTTTTTTTTAGACTAGTTTAGCAGTTTGCTGACAGTGTCTACCAGGTCCAGTATACTGTATATAGCAGTACGGTAGGCCACTGCTGTACCTACCTCTGTGTCGTCACTCGTCATCCATTAAGTATACTATCCATCCATCTACATTGTATACCTGTGGTGCCTTTTTTTTAGACTAGTTTAGCAGTTTGCTGACAGTGTCCACCAGGTCCAGTATACTGTATATAGCAGTACGGTAGGCCACTGCTGTACCTACCTCTGTGTCGTCACTCGTCATCCATTAAATATACTATCCATCTACATTCTATACCTGTGGTGCATTTTAGACTAGTTTAGCAGTTTGCTGACAGTGTCCACCAGTATACTATATATAGCAGTACGGTAGTCCACTACTGTGTACCTACCTCTGTGTCGTCACTCGTCATCCATTAAGTATACTATCCATCTACATTCTATACCTGTGGTGCATTTTAGACAAGTTTAGCAGTTTGCTGACAGTGTCCACCAGTATACTATATATAGCAGTACGGTAGGCCACTGCTGTGTACCTACCTCTGTGTCGTCGCTCGTCATCCATTAAGTATACTATCCATCTACATTGTATACCTGTGGTGCATTTTAGTTTTGCGCAGTGAATATAGTAGTAGGCCATTGCTATTGATACTGGCAAATAATTCCACACATTAAAAAATGGAGAACAAAAATGTGGAGGTTAAAGGGAAAGATCAAGATCCACTTCCACCTCGTGCTGAAGCTGCTGCCACTAGTCATGGCCGAGACGATGAAATGCCATCAACGTCGTCTGCCAAGGCCGATGCCCAATGTCATAGTAGAGAGCATGTAAAATCCAAAACACAAAAATTCAGTAAAATGACCCAAAAATCAAAATTAAAAGCGTCTGAGGAGAAGCGTAAACTTGCCAATATGCCATTTACGACACGGAGTGGCAAGGAACGGCTGAGGCCCTGGCCTATGTTCATGGCTAGTGGTTCAGCTTCAAATGAGGATGGAAGCACTCATCCTCTCGCTAGAAAAAAGAAAAGACTTAAGCTGGCAAAAGCACAGCGAAGAACTGTGCGTTCTTCAAAATCACAAATCCCCAAGGAGAGTCCAATTGTGTCGGTTGCGATGCCTGACCTTCCCAACACTGGACGGGAAGAGCTTGCGCCTTCCACCATTTGCACGCCCCCTGCAAGTGCTGGAAGGAGCACCCGCAGTCCAGTTCCTGATAGTCAAATTGAAGATGTCACTGTTGAAGTACACCAGGATGAGGATATGGGTGTTGCTGGCGCTGGGGAGGAAATTGACAAGGAGGATTCTGATGGTGAGGTGGTTTGTTTAAGTCAGGCGCCCGGGGAGACACCTGTTGTGCGTGGGAGGAATATGGCCATTGACATGCCTGGTCAAAATACTAAAAAAATTAGCTCTTCGGTGTGGAATTATTTCAACACAAATGCGGACAACAGGTGTCAAGCCGTGTGTTGCCTTTGTCAAGCTGTAATAAGTAGGGGTAAGGACGTTAACCACCTCGGAACATCCTCCCTTATACGTCACCTGCAGCGCATTCATTATAAGTCAGTGACAAGTTCAAAAACTTTGGGTGACAGCGGAAGCAGTCCACTGAACACTAAATCCCTTCCTCTTGTAACCAAGCTCCTGCAAACCACACCACCAACTCCCTCAGTGTCAATTTCCTCCTTACCCAGGAAAGCCAATAGTCCTGCAGGCCATGTCACTGGCAAGTCTGACGAGTCCTCTACTGCCTGGGATTTCTCCGATGCATCCTTGAGTGTAACGCCTACTGCTGCTGGCGCTGCTGTTGTTGCTGCTGGGAGTCGATCGTCATCCCAGAGGGGAAGTCGGAAGACCACTTGTACTACTTCCAGTAAGCAATTGACTGTCCAACAGTCCTTTGCGAGGAAGATGAAATATCACAGCAGTCATCCTGCTGCAAAGCGGATAACTGAGGCCTTGGCAGAATGGGCGGTGAGAAACGTGGTTCCAGTATCCATCGTTAATTCAGAGCCAACTAGAGACTTGATTGAGGTACTGTGTCCCCGGTACCAAATACCATCTAGGTTCCATTTCTCTAGGCAGGCGATACCGAAAATGTACACAGACCTCAGAAAAAGAGTCACCAGTGTCCTAAAAAATGCAGTTGTACCCAATGTCCACTTAACCACGGACATGTGGACAAGTGGAGCAGGGCAGACTCAGGACTATATGACTGTGACAGCCCACTGGGTAGATGTATTGCCTCCCGCAGCAAGAACAGCAGCGGCGGCACCAGTAGCAGCATCTCGCAAACGCCAACTCGTTTCTAGGCAGGCTGCGCTTTGTATCACCGCTTTCCAGAATAGCCACACAGCTGAAAACCTCTTACGGCAACTGAGGAAGATCATCGCAGAATGGCTTACCCCAATTGGACTCTCCTGGGGATTTGTGACATCGGACAACGCCAGCAATATTGTGCGTGCATTACATCTGGGCAAATTCCATCACGTCCCATGTTTTGCACATACCTTGAATTTGGTGGTGCAGAATTTTTTAAAAAACGACAGGGGCGTGCAAGAGATGCTGTCGGTGGCCCGAAGAATTGCGGGCCACTTTCGGTGTTCAGGCACCGCGTACCGAAGACTGGAGCACCACCAAACATTCCTGAACCTGCCCTGCCATCATCTGAAGCAAGAGGTGGTAACGAGGTGGAATTCAACCCTCTATATGCTTCAGAGGATGGAGGAGCAGCAAAAGGCCATTCAAGCCTATACATCTGGCCACGATATAGGCAAAGGAGGTGGAATGCACCTGACTCAAGCGCAGTGGAGAATGATTTCAACGTTGTGCAAGGTTCTGCAACCCTTTGAACTTGCCACACGTGAAGTCAGTTCAGACATTGCCAGCCTGAGTCAGGTCATTCCCCTCATCAGGCTTTTGCAGAAGAAGCTGGAGACATTGAAGGAGGAGCTAAAACAGAGCGATTCCGCTAGGCATGTGGGACTTGTGGATGGAGCCCTTAATTCGCTTAACCAGGATTCACGGGTGGTCAATCTGTTGAAATCAGAGCACTACATTTTGGCCACCGTGCTCGATCCTAGATTTAAAACCTACGTTGTATCTCTCTTTCCGGCAGACACAAGTCTGCAGAGGTTCAAAGACCTGCTGGTGAGAAAATTGTCAAGTCAAGCGGAACGTGACCCGTCACCATCTCCTCCTTCACATTCTCCCGCAACTGGGGGTGCGAGGAAAAGGCTAAGAATTCCGAGCCCACCCGCTGGCGGTGATGCAGGGCAGTCTGGAGCGAGTGCTGACATCTGGTCCGGACTGAAGGACCTGCCAACGATTACTGACATGTCGTCTACTGTCACTGCATATGATTCTCTCACCATTGAAAGAATGGTGGAGGATTATATGAGTGACCGCATCCAAGTAGGCACGTCAGACAGTCCGTACGTATACTGGCAGGAAAAAGAGGCAATTTGGAGGCCCTTGCAGAAACTGGCTTTATTCTACCTAAGTTGCCCTCCCTCCAGTGTGTACTCCGAAAGAGTGTTTAGTGCAGCCGCTCACCTTGTCAGCAATCGGCGTACGAGGTTACTTCCAGAAAATGTGGAGAAGATGATGTTCATTAAAATGAATTATAATCAATTCCTCCGTGGGGACATTCACCAGCAGCAATTGCCTCCAGAAAGTACACGGGGACCTGAGATGGTGGATTCCAGTGGGGACGAATTAATAATCTGTGAGGAGGGGGATGTACACAGTGAAAGGTGTGAGGAATCGGAGGATGATGATGAGGTGGACATCTTGCCTCTGTAGAGCCAGTTTGTGCAAGGAGAGATTAATTGCTTCTTTTTTGGTGGGGGCCCAAACCAACCAGTCATTTCAGTCACAGTCGTGTGGCAGACCCTGTCGCTGAAATGATGGGTTCGTTAAAGTGTGCATGTCCTGTTTATACAACATAAGGGTGGGGGGGGGGGGGGGGCAAGGACAATTCCATCTTGCACCTCTTTTTTCTTTCATTTTTCTTTGCATCATGTGCTGTTTGGGGACAATTTTTTTGAAGGGCCATCCTGCCTGACACTGCAGTGCCACTCCTAGATGGGCCAGGTGTTTGTGTCGGCCACTAGTGTCGCTTAGCTTAGTCACACAGCGACCTTGGTGCGCCTCTTTTTTTCTTTGCATCATGTGCTGTTTGGGGACAATTTTTTGGAAGGGCCATCCTGTCTTGATTGACACTGCAGTGCCACTCCTAGATGGGCCAGGTGTTTGTGTCGGCCACTTGTGTCGCTTAGCTTAGTCACACAGCCACCTTGGTGCGCCTCTTTTTTTCTTTGCATCATGTGCTGTTTGGGGACTATTTTTTTGAAGTGCCATCCTGTCTGACACTGCAGTGCCACTCCTAGATGGGCCAGGTGTTTGTGTCGGCCACTTGGGCCGCTTAGCTTAGTCACACAGCGACCTTGGTGCGCCTCTTTTTTTTCCTTGCATCATGTGCTGTTTGGGGACAATTTTTTGGAAGTGCCATCCTGCCTGACACTGCAGTGTCACTCCTAGATGGGCCAGGTATTTGTGTCGGCCACTTGGGTCGCTTAGCTTAGTCATCCAGCGACCTCGGTGCAAATTTTAGGACTAAAAATAATATTGTGAGGTGTGAGGTGTTCAGAATAGACTGAAAATGAGTGGAAATTATGGTTATTGAGGTTAATAATACTATGGGATCAAAAACACCCGAATCCGACAAAAAAATTTCGGTAAGGTTTTGCCAAAACGCGTCCGAATCCAAAACACGGCCGCGGAACCGAACCCAAAACCAAAACACAAAACCCAAAAAATTTCCGGTGCACATCACTACAATGAGGTAGTTGTATGACTAAGCCAAGCAACACAAACAATTGGCCCATCTAGGCGTAGCACTGCAGTGGCAGACAGGAGGGCAGGTATCAAAAAAGGCCCCTAACAGCACATGATGCAAAGAAGAAAAAAAGGTGCACCGAGGTTGCTGTAGGCCTAAGCTAAGCGACACAACCACCTGGCCCATCTAGTAGTGTCACGCAGTCGCTGAATGTCGAGAGTGGGCCGCAATTGTTCGGTCCACTGACAGCATCTCCAGCACGCTCCAGTCACTTTTAAAAAAATCTGCAATTGGTGGACTTATACGGCAGAACCCCAGGACTAATACAGCAGTACCCCTGGACTCATACAGCAGTGTCACACAGTTTGGCACTTTACAATAACTAGGCCCCAAACAGCACCTCATGCAAAGATGTCGAAGAGGTGAAAAAAAAAAAAAAAAAAAAGGTGCACTGAGGTAGCTGTATGACTAAGCCAAGCGACACAAACAAATCCAACTGGAATTATACGTCCAAATCACTGGAATTAATTGGCAAGATCACTGTAATTAATAATTATAAATCACTGAAATTAATTGGCAAAATCACTGTAATTATACATCCAAATCACTGGAATTAAATGGCAAGATCACTGTAATTAATAATTATAAATCACTGGAATTAATTGACAAGATTACTATAATTAATAATTATAAATCACTGAAATTAATTGGCAAAATCACTGTAATTATGCGTCCAAATCACTGGAATTAAATGGCAAAATCTCGCTATCGCCTGCCTAGTGAAGTGGAATCTAGATGGGATTTGTTACCGGGGACACAATACCTCCATCAATTGTCTAAATCCCACTGCACTAATGGCGTATACCGGATGCACGTCTAACACCAACATAAGTGTCAAGGCCTCAGTTATAAGGGCTTCCATCGTCATGTGAAGCTGAACCACTAGTCATGAACATAGGCCAGGGCCTCAGCCGTTCCTTGCCACTTCGTGTCGTAAATGGCATATTGGCAAGTTTACGTTTCTCCTCAGACCATTTCAATTTCTTTTTTTGGGTCTTTTTACTGAATTTCGGCTTTTTGGATTTTACATGCCCTCTACTATCACATTGGGCATTGGCCTTGGCAGACGACGTTAATGGCATTTCATTGTCTATGTTGTCAAAGTCAGAAAAATGTCTCAATGCACGTTGCCATATTTGCACCGCACACTGGTCCGCGCTGCGCGTGCGTACGCTCTCCCGTGGATGCGCATACCCGCAATAACGTGCACTCGCAGGCGCGGTATGCGTATTTACGGTAGAGTTTATGTAGTCGTAGCGTGCGACTCATTCGTTACAAATGTTCACAAATAATGTAGTTTATAGATCACGGTCCCTTTGATAGATTCTGAAAGTTTGGTTAAAATACAATGTCCCAGAGCTGAGGAATCCCTCTTTATATCGTACGAAGGGTCTAACAGGAATCATACAGCAGTGTTTGGTACCCATCGGAAGAGTATTTAATTAGCAATATTCCGGTGTTGGTTTGGAGCGTATTAATCGCTCGTGCGAATAGTTATGGACATAAGAAGTTTATGTCCATTTCTATTAATTACACATACTCAGGTATGCGGCGGGAAACCCAGTTTCCCACCCACCTGAGCTGTTGGAAATCGTCACAGCCCACCTGTATGAATCACCCTATGACCTTTTGTTATGATGCAGGGCCGAATTCCTTCGGCCAATGGACAATGGGATTGTAGGACCAGGAGATTGCATTGTGTGTGGGGCATAAATAGGCAGGCCGACCACATCCAGCTCTCACTCTCTCATCAACGGTTATCTGCTGATAGCCGGGAGCTGGATATCGAGGCGCAGGCGATCATACCCTTTGTGCGTAAGTTTCTCTCCGTAATCATTGTCTTTCTGTGAGCCAATTTCTCTCATCTCATCTCTCTCTCTCTCTCTCTCTCTCTCTGTTCTGTTCTCTCATATCTCCCCTAGACTAGGCTAGTATTGTATTGTATTAGATAGTATTGTATTGTATTGCATTTAGGTCAGGGTAGTATTGTCTTTTTGTATTTATTGTTTAGTTCTGTGGTTAGGAAGTCTCTGTTATATTGTAGTGTATCATATGTACTGTTATCCCCTTTTACAAGTATATTAGATATAATACAGTTGATAGGCCTTGGAACCTAAACCAGTATCTGTGTATTTCCTATAGTGTTAAGTGTTCACTTGAGCGTCGGTGACGCTCAAGCAGCTTTGTAGTTAGTCAGGTTACACAAGGTTGCACATACACCCTGTACTCACATTAAGGTATTCAGTGTATTTCATTGGTATAAGGTTTTATCATAAAGGTATAGTGTTGTGAGCGTCTGCATCGCTGGTGACCTCCTCGTGGTCTCGAGCGTAAGCTACGCCATAGCGAATCATTACCCTAGACATAACCAATAACGTGTCCTGTGATCGCTGGGCCGTGAGCGAACGTGACGCTTGAGCGTCTCGCCTACGGCTGAGCGATCGTTACGCAACTAGCGTACCATTACGGTACTTCTTAAGTAAACAGCGTACAGTGTTCTTAGCTTCATAAAGGGTTGTTATACGACAAAGGAATTTAGCATTGTCAATTGCGGGCTCGTCCTATACTTCTCACATCTGCACTAGGTAGATCAGCAGACATTATCCCCCAGCAAAGGGTGGGAGATTGTCTCATAGTGCTGGCGGGATAAGCGTCTGCTTCGCTTAGATAAAGAGTGCTGAAGGAACCCGGTAACCGGAAGTAAGAACAAAACGCTTGTGTCTTTTTAAAACTGTTTATTTTTCTTTTGTCTTGCGTACGCATACATACCTGCATTTCTTTTCACTTGTGTATTTCATTTTTCGTATATCACTATTCCTGTTTGCCAAATTTTATAGTTGATAGAAAGTGCTAAAAGGAGATTTGCTGTTATTTAATAGTAGAGGTAATAGTTAAAGTATAGAACAACACACGGTTTGTCTGAGATACAAGGCAGTCAGTGTGGATTGCGGTAGATGATCAGGGATCATTTACATTGATAAAAATATATTGTGTTACGGTGGATCTTTATATTGCGTACACGTGTCGCTAACAAAGACTAGCGTACGCAATCCAAAGGCAGACGCACGCAGCGTTCATTACGCAACGTAGCGTCCGGTTACGCCCACGTAGCTCAAGTTGTGATAAAGTGAAGTAACGCAAAGGCGATAATTAACGCACAGCGGTAGATAACGCGACGCGGTAAATAACGCAAATCTATTTTTGGAAAATCTGAAATTTAGTTTAACAGATCCTGCTCCTAATTGGTAACACTTTTGGCCTAAAGACAATTTCTGCGCAGAAATAGATATAGAAACAAAAGTATACATGTGTTGAGTGAGTGTGTTTTGTATACAAAAGTTTATATAACTTTAAGGTGGAACCAAAAGGAAAGCCGGGTACTCGTCAAGGGACATACGTGTAAGTGACATATACGGTGGCTAGGGAGGCATCCCTGGTTAAATAATATTTGAGCATTAGAGTATAGCGGACCATAAGGTAACAAGACCAGGAGGTCATAAGGTAACAAGACCAGGAGGTCATAAGGTAACAAGACCAGGAGGTCGTAAGGTAAAAGGTCCGCTATAAAAGTCCAGTGGCACAACGCCTGGGGTGTTGGTGCAGAACCCATATAGGCCATACAAGCTCTGGCTGAAGGAATCGCAGCCGGAAACATAGATTCCATTGATCTTTCAGTACATGACAAGTAGTGCTCGTATACTGAACGATTGGACCGCACGTTATTGTGTGCAGTAGTTAGTAATCTGACCTAATACCATTAGAGTAAAGTGGTCACAAACGCTATCTGTACATTCTGACGTGATTTGTGTAATTTTTTATTTTTGGAAGGGAAGTTCGCTGGTCACTCAGGAACTATCTAACAACCCCAACTTTACTGGAAAGAGTAAGTGTCCTGCGGGTAACCCTCATATGTTCCAGTAAATAAAGGTTCACAGGGGCCCTAGGTTGGGTACCGCAGCTCTGGCTACAGTGATTGCAGCACAGGCCAACGTGGGCGAGAAGTAAGTGGGGTACTTGATAAACCACCACCGCCGGCCTGCCCAAGGACATCTTGGTTTGTTTGTAAGGGTTCGCTGAAAGCCTTGATATTCAAGGAGGAATAAGCAACGCCTGCAGATTATGGGGGCCATTTGTTCAGGTAGGGGGCGATCAACCCTGGTTCAGGTTGATTCTGTGAACCGACCAGTTGGGTCGGCACGATATGTAATGTGTGAAAAATATGGAATTCACACCGAATCTTTATGTGATGAATGGGAGAGAATGACTGTACAAGACAGGGACAAATTCCCAAGAATAGGTAGCTTTAGTCCAGAAGTGTTACAAAATTTAAGGAGGAGGATATGTCTCGTAAAATCAGCAAAGAGACGAATTCAGCATCATGATTATTTACAGTTATGGCACCAGGAAGGTGAGATACAGAGAGGTTTGGCTCTGGCGGCAGGATCTGGGGCAGTCAGGAAGTTGATTGCCACAGCTCCTCCTCCACCATACATTGCAGGAGAGAAGTTGATTGCGGAGAGAAACGCACTGGGTTGTAAAACACAAACTCTTAGTAACACTGTAAATGTTAATGATGTTAACCAAATAACTCATGCAAGTATTAACCCGTGCAAGATGTACCCTGTTTTGAACCTTCCTCAGGAGTGTGATCAAGAAGACGATTCAGCAACAATTTCAGCTCTCTCTCTTGCAGCCACCATAGCAGAGACCACAGTAGGCACAGCGACACCCACGAGATTAGTGAAAGCCCCTAGCGGAGGGATAGGTGAGGTCGTGTCAACGGGTAAGTACGGCACCATGCACTACACTGAAACAATTGTACCACAACAAGCAGTAGAATCTACACAGGAAGAGGCTGTTAGAATTGCTCCTGTAAGGGTAATAGCAGTTCCCAATGGAAAAACAGATGTGTCTGGAGCCACTCCCATAAGGAACATTGCCATGTACACTCCATTTTCCAGAATGGAATTAAGAACAATAGTGTCCGAATTTCCTGACCCCAGAAAGGATTTAGTTGCTAGCCAAAAATACATCAGGGATCTAGGTAACACTGTAGAACCCAACAACAAGGATTGGCAGATACTGCTAAGAGCTTGTTTACCTTCCAATGTTGATGCAAATCAGTTTTTAGCTGATTGTGCATTGGATAAAGATGTACCGCTTACAGACGTGTACAACAAGGATAATGTAAAAAGGATAAATTTACAGCTAAAAGAGTATTTCCCAGCCGTTGTTAAATGGAATAAAATATTTTCCATTAAGCAAAAGGAGTCCGAAACGGCAACAGAATATTTTCACCGGGCACTATTAGAAATGGCAAAGTACACTGGTATAGAAGACATTAAGACCAACCCAAACCATCGGGAAGTAGCAGTATCTGTACTGATGGATGGTTTAAAGGAAACATTAAAAGCTAGGGTACAGACCACACAACCATGCTGGCGAGGTCTGTCAGTGTCCGGCTTGAGAGAGGCTGCTATTGATCACGACAGAAACATCACTAGGCACAGGGAATCGCAAAGTGATAAGTTGATGTCCGTAAGTATACAGGCGCTGACCACAAGGCAGCCTGCGTATGTACCACCGAATCCTGTGGGTAAGGCAAGTGTAATAACATGTTTTTCTTGTAACAGACCGGGACACTTTGCACGAGAATGTAGAACAAAGAATGTACAAAGATCTTTTCAACCCCCTAGACAACAACACAACACACGACATTGGGAGCAGGGTCCACAGAGGCGGAGTTTTGAGCCACATACAGGGGAAACAAAAAGATATCCCCCGAACAGAGACTGGCATGCCTCTGGTAGTTCCCAACTAACTCCCTCACAAGTAGTTGCTGCCAGCGGGATTCAGGGTGGTCAGCATACCCAATAGGGGTGTGGCCATACCTGTAATCTGCAGCCAGTTAAGTTGATTGCTAGTCTTGGAAGCGAACCAGAAATTGCAATCAATGTAGCTGGTAAAACTTTAAACTTTCTTGTAGACACAGGGGCGGCCAAGTCAGTGATAAATTCGACAGTGGGCATGAGAACCACTGGTAGGACAATTCCAGCCATGGGAGTAACAGGAGTAGTCCAGCACTACCCTGTTAGCAAACCAGCCGAGATTACAATAGGGCCTTTGCATACCAAGCATTCCTTTTTGCTGGCTGCATCGGCACCAGCTAATCTCCTGGGGAGAGACTTACTATGTAAAATGGGTTGCGTCATTTATTGTACTCCTGAAGGTGTATACTTGGACATTCCTGAGAATCACGCTCAGGAAGTACGAGACATGTTAGACTCCCCATCAAAATTAATGTCACATTCCATTATGACAAATAGGAATCCATCCCAAGTAGAAGAGATGATATCTCAGATACCAGAGTCACTTTGGACAAAAGATGGACAGGACACTGGATTAATGGCAAACGTAGCTCCAGTAGTTGTACAAGTAAAAGATGGTAGGATAGCTCCAAAAATCCCACAGTATCCTCTGAAGCCAGAGGTGGAGCTAGGAGTTTTCCCAGTAATAGAGCGCTTGCTACAACAGGGCATTCTAGTAAGAACGTCCAGCACCGCAAATAGTCCCATCTTCCCTGTTAAAAAGAGTGGGGGGAGGGGTTACAGGCTAGTGCAGGATCTAAGGGGGATTAACAAAATAGTTGAGAGTCAGTTCCCCGTAGTGCCTAATCCAGCTGTCATCCTAATGCAAATTCCTCCCACTGCCAAATTTTTCACTGTTATTGACCTCTGCTCCGCTTTCTTTTCGGTACCTCTGCACCCTGACAGCCAATATTTGTTTGCATTCACATACAGAGGAGTCCAATACACGTGGACTCGGTTACCCCAAGGTTTCATAGATAGTCCAAGTATATTTTCTCAGGCTTTGCATGATTGTTTACAGTCTTTCCAACCAGACAGTGGATCAGTATTGATACAGTATGTGGACGATTTATTACTGTGTTCAGATTCACTGGAAGCATCTCTGAAGGATACGAAACAGCTCCTGTTTCATCTTTCAGACACAGGTCACAAGGTTTCCAAAGACAAGTTGCAATTATGCCAAGCTAAGGTAAAATATTTGGGACACTGTCTAACACAAGGACTGAGACACCTGACCGCTGATAGAATCCAAGCCATTAGAGACATGACACTGCCACAAACCCAGCAACAGATCAGGACGTTTTTAGGAATGTGTGGGTATTGCCGTAATTGGATCCCAGGGTTTTCCATATTGGCGCTACCTTTGCAGGAAATGGTCTCTTCAAACAAACCTGATCGGATTTCGCATACAGACGAATCTGAAACAGCATTTGAGAGACTCAAACAGTGCCTAACACAGGCACCAGCACTAGGTATGCCAGACTATGGGAAACCCTTTGAACTATACGGAACAGAAAGTGCTGGGTGCGCAGCAGGTGTACTAACACAAAAACACGGTGATGCCAGCAGGCCAATTGCATACTACAGCGCTCAGCTAGACACGGTAGCGCGATCCCTCCCCACATGCTTGCGTAGCGTTGCGGCGATAGCATTGCTAGTGACGAAAAGCGAAGATGTCGTGCTAGGCCACAACCTCACAATCCATACACCGCATGCGGTATCTGCCTTATTGAATTCTGCCCAAACCAGACACGTCTCATCTGCAAGGTTTACAAGATGGGAATTGGCATTAATGGCCCCAGTAAACATCACCATAAGGAGATGCAGCGCATTAAATCCTGCAACATTTCTCCCAGGTGTGCCTGGTCAGACACAAAGGGTGGAAGGTGAGAGTGATGGGGAAGGAGGATTTAATGCAAAGGAAGATACACATGATTGTATGGAATATTTGACCCAAAATTTTACCGCAAGGCCTGACATCAGTGACAATCCACTGAAAGATGCAGAACTCACGTTCTACACGGACGGTAGTTGTCACAGACAGTCAGACTCGGGAGACTTGTGTACTGGATACGCAGTCGTAGATGACCAAGACACCATAGAAGCGGAACCGCTAGGCCCACCTCACTCAGCCCAGGTTGCTGAACTGGTCGCCCTAACCAGAGCATGTGAATTGGCTAAGGGTAAGTCAGCCAATATCTACACCGATTCCAGATACGCGTTCGGGGTAGTCCATGATTTCGGAGCCCTATGGCGGCTCAGAAATTTCATGACGGCAGCTGGTACACCGATAGCGCATGCAGCTCACATAAAAAGGCTTCTAACAGCGATACAGGAACCCGACAGAGTGGCTGTTATCAAATGTAAAGCACATACATATAGCCAAGACCCAGTATCCCTTGGTAACAGCCGAGCAGACGAAGCCGCAAAGCTTGCAGCTGCTACCCCCACACGGACAGACACCACACAGTTGATGGTATTTAATACCATCAACACACAGAAGTTGTGTGAGATGCAGAATCTGTGTTCCACACAGGAAAGAGCAGTCTGGAAGGCAAAGGGATATGGCCAGGAGTCCTCAGGGCTCTGGACGGATGGACATGGTAAACCAGTGGCCCCCAGGGCATACCTTCCATGTCTGGCTGAAGCAGCTCACGGGCTGACTCATCTAGGCAAGGAGGGGATGTGCAAATTGGTAAGAGCATACTGGTGCGCCCCAGGATTCTCCTCTCATGCGGGTAAAAGAGCAATGTCATGCCTTACCTGTCTGAGAAAGAATATTGGAAAAGCAATACCTACAGAACCATCCCATATCCCACCTGCCGGCGGCCCTTTCCAGGTAATACAAATTGACTTCATTCAATTACCCCCATGTAGAAATTTGAAATATGTACTTGTCTGTATAGATGTTTTCTCGAATTGGGTCGAAGCTTTTCCAGCAGCTACAAATACCGCTATGTTTACAGCTAAGAAAATTGTGCAGGAATTTGTATGTAGATATGGTATCCCTAGAATCATTGAAAGTGATAGGGGTACCCATTTTACAGGTGATGTCTTTCAAGGAATGTGTAAATTGATGGGAATTGATAGCAAGCTGCACACTCCGTACCGTCCACAGGCGAGTGCGAAGGTCGAAAGAGTGAACAGCACTATTAAAAATAAATTGAGTAAAGTAATGGCAGAGACAGGATTGACGTGGCCAGAAGCTTTACCCATTGTTTTGTATAGCATCAGAACCACTCCCAGGTCCCCTCTTAATCTGTCTCCTTTTGAAATCTTGTTTGGTCGACAACCGCATGTCATGATTAACCCTCAGGATGATTTGAAGTGTAACAATGAAGTGACTGTAAAGTACTTGATTAACATGAGTAAACAGTTGAGGAATCAAAATGATAATCTGAAGTTGATGATTCCTGATTTACCAGATAGTAATTGTCATGACATTGAACCTGGGGATTATGTAATGATACGAAATTTTCTACGCTCAGGTTGTCTTATTGATAGATGGGAAGGACCATACCAGGTCTTATTGACTAGCACCACAGCATTGAAGGTTGCTGAGAGAGAGACTTGGGTCCATTCATCCCACTGCAAGAAGGTTGCCGATCCAGAGAAGTCCCGTGATAAGGAACAGACGGTAGAGGTTGTATCACTGGAGTGTCTGTTCCAGGAGGACTGAGGCGGCACCTGAGCCTTGAAGACCGAAAGCAGTTGTCGACTCCCTTCTCCCTTTTATTGTTTTTCTCCACTTCCCAGCCCCTCTCCCTTAAAATTTCTTTTTCCCCCTCCTCATTCTTCTCTATTTCCTCCTCAAAGATGGACTTGCCCCAAGAGACTGTGATCCGGATTTTGATGTTAACCATGATGTTGACCAGAGCAGTCTGTTCCGGCGAGAGTACCATAGAGGTCGAGAGAGGTTCTGGAATGGGTTCCGATTATGATGATGGAGGCGTAGTTTTCCAAGATCAACCAAACCAACAAGCAAAGGCGAGTATCAGAAAACGATCCGATAGAAGAAATTGTGATGGATTGTTAGCTGAAGAAAATTGTATCTGTAGGCTCTGTGATAATCTGGTTGAAGATGGATGCATAAAGAAATGCCAATCTAGTTTTAATATCCATATAGACCGGCATCCATTGAGTGACTATCACTCCTTAGTGGGTAACGTGTTAAACCAAACAGATTGTTGGGTATGCTCTCAAGTACCTCAGGGTCACAGCAAATCAGGGCTAGTACCATTTCCTTTAACGTTAGGGGAGGTACTTGAGCTAAGTGGTGGGAGACCGGTGGACCGGAGGTTTAACATCTCCAGCCCTCCTAGTTTGAAGCTCCACCAATACCATGTGGATAGGTCCCTCTTATGTTTTAATATCTCCAATCCCAGAAAACCGGGAAATTGGGAAGTGTCATGGAGCAACCTTACCATGACCTTTTCACACAGAGCAGATAGAATGCCTACAGATACAGAGCTCGTACGCCATATAGCCAGTAGAGGAAAATCTTTCCGGTATCGATATACCTTAGGAAATAGGATTACTAGAGTTGGAGAGGTATCACCAGGATACTGTGCACATATCGTACAAACCGATACGTGCATTAAGCAGATGGAAGAATTAGGTTCAGGAGATTTCACCTGGAAGGTTTGTAACATGATCATGTCCTTCTCCGTCCCTTATGTTCTCCCCGATGATGCATATTTCATATGCGGGAGAAAGGCGTACAAGTGGCTTGCCCCAAACTCTGAAGGATTGTGTTATATTGGAAAAGTATTGCCTGAAGTGATGACTGTTACACATGACAAAATGAAGGACATACACCGTGGTGCCCAAGCTCCTTATACTCACACTCATTACGAGCACCGAGTTAAAAGACAACTGTCAGAAAGGTTAGAGCATCCGGCCTCTGATCTTATCCATGAATCCACCGGGATTCAGGTTCTGGTAGCGTTAGATTTCACTCGCACCGCTCGAGGTGTGATGAATTATAGATACATTTCCGCACTCGCCAATTTGTTAGATAATATCACTGAAATGTATGATGACACGTTTAGATACACTGGAAGAGAACTTCAAGCTTATAAAACAGAACTAGTTCAGCATAGGATGGTTCTTAATTATCTTACAGCAGTAACAGGCGGATATTGTGTTACATTGGCAACACAGTACGGCATAAAGTGTTGCACGTATATCACAAATAGCACCGAGGATCCGGTAGAGGTCATAGACCAAAAGATGGATGATATTCTCCAATTGAAGTGGGAATTTCGTCGAAAACACAATCTCACCCTTGCTGCTGTAGGTAATGAGCTGACTGGTTGGGTGTCATGGTTGAACCCGCGAAATTGGTTCTCCGGTTTAGGAGACTGGGCTCAAGGAGTCATAATGGATGTTGGAAAGTTTCTACTATGTATCTTGGGTGTCGTTATATCGATTGGATTGATATTTAGATGCGGGCAGGCTTTAATGAGGTGCAAACAAAGTACAAAAGTGATGAGCTTGAGGAGTGAGGAAACTGTAATTAACCTGGATTTGATTTATGACCCAATGATAGAAACCAGAATGTGATGAAAATGCGATTATACGGTCCGTTTCTTTCACCTGTTTTTCTGCTTTTCCCCAAGATACAAAGACCCCCTTGGACGAGGAAGTTGACGAGACGAGATGTATACAGACAACAGACAAGCACCAAAGAAGAAGATTTGACAACTTTAAATATGGACACTTGATGAACTTTGCCATGGATCCCCAGTTTCCCTAGTATCTTTAAACTTACGCTAGCCCAACATTTTTGTAAATCTGATGGCTCAGACAAAGCTATTTGCTCATGCCTAAGGAGCAATACAGCGCAAAGAAGACGACTCTCAACAGATACCGAAAACAACTTCGACGACAGATGTACATTTCCCTGACATAGAATATCATTGCATTTTTCGTAAGTGTTCTTTATCTTCATCTCTACAACCCTCAGGTAACGACACACATAGACGATAGGGAATACAGGCACAGATATCAGCAACCACATACCTCCCCCATTCATGTATCATCAACTAAAATGTGCATCCCCATTTTGTTACAACCACAGCCGAAATGAGCTCGGTAGAGTTTGACAGCCCATCCACAGACCTGTACCACAGGATAAGAAGGAATTCAAATGTATACTTCGCAATACCTCGAAGCTTGATTTACAACACGTACGGCACGATGATACATGACCCCCCCAAACATGGATTCATACACACATGCTTCTGCTATCTCACTAGGTCATACCCTCTTCACACCTTCTCCTCTCTCCTCCCTTACCCAACCATGGAAATCAATTAACCCCTGACTTACATTTTTCTCCTTAAATGTTTTGTGGCAGTTATTATTGACTGCCAAAGGGTGGACTGTCAAAGTCAGAAAAATGTCTCAATGCACGTTGCCATATTTGCACCGCACACTGGTCCGCGCTGCGCGTGCGTACGCTCTCCCGTGGATGCGCATACCCGCAATAACGTGCACTCGCAGGCGCGGTATGCGTATTTACGGTAGAGTTTATGTAGTCGTAGCGTGCGACTCATTCGTTACAAATGTTCACAAATAATGTAGTTTATAGATCACGGTCCCTTTGATAGATTCTGAAAGTTTGGTTAAAATACAATGTCCCAGAGCTGAGGAATCCCTCTTTATATCGTACGAAGGGTCTAACAGGAATCATACAGCAGTGTTTGGTACCCATCGGAAGAGTATTTAATTAGCAATATTCCGGTGTTGGTTTGGAGCGTATTAATCGCTCGTGCGAATAGTTATGGACATAAGAAGTTTATGTCCATTTCTATTAATTACACATACTCAGGTATGCGGCGGGAAACCCAGTTTCCCACCCACCTGAGCTGTTGGAAATCGTCACAGCCCACCTGTATGAATCACCCTATGACCTTTTGTTATGATGCAGGGCCGAATTCCTTCGGCCAATGGACAATGGGATTGTAGGACCAGGAGATTGCATTGTGTGTGGGGCATAAATAGGCAGGCCGACCACATCCAGCTCTCACTCTCTCATCAACGGTTATCTGCTGATAGCCGGGAGCTGGATATCGAGGCGCAGGCGATCATACCCTTTGTGCGTAAGTTTCTCTCCGTAATCATTGTCTTTCTGTGAGCCAATTTCTCTCATCTCATCTCTCTCTCTCTCTCTGTTCTGTTCTCTCATATCTCCCCTAGACTAGGCTAGTATTGTATTGTATTAGATAGTATTGTATTGTATTGCATTTAGGTCAGGGTAGTATTGTCTTTTTGTATTTATTGTTTAGTTCTGTGGTTAGGAAGTCTCTGTTATATTGTAGTGTATCATATGTACTGTTATCCCCTTTTACAAGTATATTAGATATAATACAGTTGATAGGCCTTGGAACCTAAACCAGTATCTGTGTATTTCCTATAGTGTTAAGTGTTCACTTGAGCGTCGGTGACGCTCAAGCAGCTTTGTAGTTAGTCAGGTTACACAAGGTTGCACATACACCCTGTACTCACATTAAGGTATTCAGTGTATTTCATTGGTATAAGGTTTTATCATAAAGGTATAGTGTTGTGAGCGTCTGCATCGCTGGTGACCTCCTCGTGGTCTCGAGCGTAAGCTACGCCATAGCGAATCATTACCCTAGACATAACCAATAACGTGTCCTGTGATCGCTGGGCCGTGAGCGAACGTGACGCTTGAGCGTCTCGCCTACGGCTGAGCGATCGTTACGCAACTAGCGTACCATTACGGTACTTCTTAAGTAAACAGCGTACAGTGTTCTTAGCTTCATAAAGGGTTGTTATACGACAAAGGAATTTAGCATTGTCAATGTCATGGCTAGTGGCAGCAGCTTCAGCACTAGGAGGAAGTGGTTCTTCTTGATCATTCCCTATTTTATCCTCAAAATTTTTGTTCTCCATTATTTTTTGGGAGTTATATGAGAAAATATGCGGCACTGGAATGACTGATGAGACAGGACACTACCACTGGTCTGATGCAGCAAACATGTTGTTGTTGTTATAATTATTATACTGCAGCAGTGGACATATAGCAGCAGCGTAAATCGTCACTGGAATGACTGATGAGACAGGACACTACCACTGGTCTGATGCAGCACAACAGGTTGTTGTTGTTGTTGTTGTTATAATTATTATACTGCAGCAGTGGACATATAGCAGCAGCGTATATCATCACTGGAATGACTGATGAGACAGGATACTACCACTGGTCTGCACAACACAGCACCACTTTATACAGCTACACTGGATATATGGCAGCAGAGAACACCAACACTGTGACTGGACTGATGCAGCACAATACACTGACTACACTGGACTGGTCTGCACAACACAGCACAAGACTCGCCACCCCACTTTCCCGCCCTCAGACGCCCACAGACACTGAACACTGAGGACACGTCCTCTCAATACACTCTCCGAGACTGGAGTGAAAATGGGCGCGACGCGTGGCTCCTTATATGGAATCCAAATCCCGCGAGAATCCGACAACGGGATGATGACGTTTTGGCGCGTTCGGGTTTCCGAGTCAAGCGGGAAAACCCGAGCCTGACTCGGATCAGGGCTCGAATGGTGAAGTCCGGTAGGGTTCGGTTCTCTGAGAAGAATAGATTCTAGCAGCATTTTGCAATAAAATCTGAATTTGAAGAAACATGATTATTTTTATATACTGTAGAAGACTCAATGTAAAATAAGGCTAGAATAAGATAGCCGAATGGAACAAGTTGGGCAAGAAGGAAATAATCAGAGAATTAATTTAGCTAGGGACTATTTGCCATTTAAGGATCTCAGGTGTCTGCTTATGTTGTTAAAGATGGAGAGCACTACCCCATTTTACTCCTCCAGAGAGGCCTCATTCCCTGTACCAAGGTGGCTGCCAAGGCTACTACTGCACATCCGCAGTGCCATCTTGTTCACTGTTTAGAGTGCCATTGTGGGAGATGCAAGCCTTCCAGGTAGCTCCTAGACAGAGGCATCACTCAGCTCTCATGTACCCATTGCGGCAGCTGGCATGAAGGGGGTTTGGCTTCATGGGAGGGGCATGGTTAAGCAGACCAACCCATGTGGGGGCTTGGCTTAATTGGAGGGTGTGGCTAAGCGCCCCAACCAAAGTTTTTGTAACTCCGGGGGTCCAGGAGTTGCAGCATGCCTCCGGAGACTAGCGTGTCTGCAGTACCAGCTTCTACATGGCGACAGGGGCCGGGTTGCTGCATGTAATGTTACAGTGCAGCACCTGGCCCTGTCACTAAGCAGGAGCCGGCACTTTAGTGTCACCCCTCCGCGGATGACACTCGGGTGTGGGCCGCACCCAACTTGTGTCCCACTGCTACTAGGTACCTGAGATATTATCTGTGATATACTGTACACACTTTCTAGTGATCCTGTACCCCTAACCGGTATCTGCGTGCACTCACTGTTGAGGTGACCTGTATGACACTCAGTACCGCTCCATTCAACACATGTGCATAACAGTGACTATGGCTGTACCTCATGTAACTAGTGATGTGCACCGGAAATTTTTCGGGTTTTGTGTTTTGGTTTTGGATTCGGTTCCGCGGCAGTGTTTTGGATTCGGACGTATTTTGGCAAAACCTCCCTGAAATTTTTTTGTCGGATTCGGGTGTATTTTGGATTCAGTTGTTTTTTTTTACAAAACCCCCTCCAAAACAGCTTAAATCATAGAATTTGGGGGTCATTTTGATCCCATAGTATTATTAACCTCAATAACCATAATTTCAACTCATTTCCAGTCTATTCTGAACACCTCACAATATTATTTTTAGTCCTAAAATTTGCACCGAGGTCGCTGGATGACAAAGCTAAGCGACCCAAGTGGCTGACACAAACACCTGGCCCATCTAGGAGTGGCACTGCAGTGTCAGACAGGATGGCCGATTTAAAAAATAGTCCCCAAACAGCACATAATGCAAAGAAAAAAAGAGGTGCACCAAGGTCGCTGGATGGCTAAGCTAAGCGACCCAAGTGGCCGACACAAACACCTGGCCCATCTAGGAGTGGCACTGCAGTGTCAGAAAGGATGGCACTTTAAAAAATAGTCCCCAAACAGCACATAATGCAAAGAAAAAGAGAGGTACACCAAGGTCGCTGGATGGCTAAGCTAAGCGACCCAAGTAGCCGACACAAACACCTGGCCCATCTAGGAGTGGCACTGCAGTGTCAGACAGGATGGCACTTCAAAAAATAGTCCCCAAACAGCACATGATGCAAAGAAAAAAAGAGGTGCACCAAGGTCGCTGGATGGCTAAGCTAAGCGACCCAAGTGGCCGACACAAACACCTGGCCCATCTAGGAGTGGCACTGCAGTTTTCTAGAGAGAGGATGAGTGCTTCCATCCTCATGTGAATCTGAACCACTAGCCATGAACATAGGCCAGGGCCTCAGCCGTTCCTTGCCGCACTGTGTCGTAAATGGCATATTAGCAAGTTTACGCTTCTCATCAGACGCTTTTAATTTTGATTTTTGGGTCATTTTACTGAACTTTTGTAGTATACTTGACGACACAGAGGTAGAGCAATGGACTACTGTACCGTACTGCTATATATATACTGGTGGTCAGCAAAATTCTGCACTGTCCTCCTACTATATACTGCGCACAACTAAAATGCAGCACAGGTATGGATGGATAGTATACAGTACTTGATGACACAGAGGTAGAGCAGTGGACTACTGTACCGTACTGCTATATATATACTGGTGGTCAGCAAAATTCTGCACTGTCCTCCTACTATATACTGCGCACAACTAAAATGCAGCACAGGTATGGATGCATAGTATACTTGACGACACAGAGGTAGAGCAGTGGACTACTGTACCGTACTGCTATATATATACTGGTGGTCAGCAAAATTCTGCACTGTCCTCCTACTATATACTGCGCACAACTAAAATGCAGCACAGGTATGGATGGATAGTATACTTGACGACACAGAGGTAGAGCAGTGGACTACTGTACCGTTCTGCTATATGTATAATGGTGGTCAGCAAAATTCTGCACTGTCCTCCTACTATATACTGTGCACAACTAAAATGCAGCACAGGTATGGATGCATAGTATACTTGACGACACAGAGGTAGAGCAGTGGACTACTATACCATACTGCTATATATATACTGGTGGTCAGCAAAATTCTGCACTGTCCTCCTACTATATACTGCGCACAACTAAAATGCAGCACAGGTATGGATGCATAGTATACTTGACGACACAGAGGTAGAGCAGTGGACTACTGTACCGTACTGCTATATATATACTGGTGGTCAGCAAAATTCTGCACTGTCCTCCTACTATATACTGCGCACAACTAAAATGCAGCACAGGTATGGATGCATAGTATACTTGACGACACAGAGATAGAGCAGTGGACTACTGTACTGTACTGCTATATATATATACTGGTGGTCAGCAAAATTCTGCACTGTCCTCCTACTATATACTGCGCACAACTAAAATGCAGCACAGGTATGGATGCATAGTATACTTGATGACACAGAGATAGAGCAGTGGACTACTGTACCGTACTGCTATATATATACTGGTGGTCAGCAAAATTCTGCACTGTCCTCCTACTATATACTGCGCACAACTAAAATGCAGCACAGGTATGGATGCATAGTATACTTGATGACACAGAGGTAGAGCAGTGGACTACTTTACCGTACTGCTATATATATACTGGTGGTCAGCAAAATTCTGCACTGTCCTCCTACTATATACTGCGCACAACTAAAATGCAGCACAGGTATGGATGCATAGTATACTTGACGACACAGAGGTAGACCAGTGGACTACTGTACCGTACTGCTATATATATACTGGTGGTCAGCAAAATTCTGCACTGTCCTCCTACTATATACTGCGCACAACTAAAATGCAGCACAGGTATGGATGCATAGTATACTTGACGACACAGAGATAGAGCAGTGGACTACTGTACTGTACTGCTATATATATATACTGGTGGTCAGCAAAATTCTGCACTGTCCTCCTACTATATACTGCGCACAACTAAAATGCAGCACAGGTATGGATGCATAGTATACTTGATGACACAGAGATAGAGCAGTGGACTACTGTACCGTACTGCTATATATATACTGGTGGTCAGCAAAATTCTGCACTGTCCTCCTACTATATACTGCGCACAACTAAAATGCAGCACAGGTATGGATGCATAGTATACTTGATGACACAGAGGTAGAGCAGTGGACTACTTTACCGTACTGCTATATATATACTGGTGGTCAGCAAAATTCTGCACTGTCCTCCTACTATATACTGTGCACAACTAAAATGCAGCACAGGTATGGATGCATAGTATACTTGACGACACAGAGGTAGAGCAGTGGACTAGTATACCGTACTGCTATATATATACTGGTGGTCAGCAAAATTCTGCACTGTCCTCCTACTATATACTGTGCACAACTAAAATGCAGCACAGGTATGGATGGATAGTATACTTTGACGACACAGAGGTAGAGCAGTGGACTACTGTACCGTACTGCTATATATATACATATATACTGGTGGTCACAGCAAAACTCTGCACTGTCCTCCTACTATATACTACAATGCAGCATAGATATGGAGCGTTTTTCAGGGAGAGAACGTAGATATTTTCAGCACATTGAGCACAAATATTTGCAGCACACTGAACACAGAAACGGAGAGAACGCAGCCACGTCCTCTCGCTATCATCTCCAAAGCACGAGTGAAAATGGCGGCGACGCGCGGCTCCTTATATAGAATACGAATCTCGCGAGAATCCGACAGCGAGATGATGACGTTCGGGCGCGCTCGGATTAACCGAGCAAGGCGGGAAGATCCGAGGCTGCCTCGGAACCGTGTAAAATGTGTGAAGTTCGGGGGGGCTCAGATCCCGAGGAACTGAACCCGCTCATCACTACATGTAACATCAATAAACCACTTTGATGGTTAAGCAACTGGGCTGTTCGTTGTCTCAGGGCATCTGCTGATGTGTAAAATAACATCATCCACCCATATACACATATTTCCAACATACAGTATATAAGACTGACAATGACTACGGACAGGGGCTGATTTATCAATGAGTTTTAGCATACGCAATGAGTCTTAAAACTCGCTGCGTATGATAAATGGTGCTCCAGCCAATCAGCTCCTAACTGTCATGTGTTTGGAAAATGACAGTTCCGAGCTGAATGTCTGGAGCACCATTTATAATACGTATTGCAACATGGCAAATTACATGATACACGCTGCATTATGCCATCGTAGCCATGGCCTCTGTCGTACAATGCTGGTAATCTTGGGCAGCCAGAAAGTCAGATACTATGGGGGATATTCAAAGAGATCGGGAGTAAAAAACCCCAATGTTTCTTCGGGTGCTGCGGTCGGGCTATTTGATTAGCTCGGCCGGTAACAAATGCAT
This sequence comes from Pseudophryne corroboree, assembly GCF_028390025.1. Lineage (NCBI taxonomy): Eukaryota > Metazoa > Chordata > Amphibia > Anura > Myobatrachidae > Pseudophryne > Pseudophryne corroboree. Next base: position 421,229,398 of record NC_086452.1, on the reverse strand, counting down.
TTACACCCGTAAACACACAGGTTCAGTGAAACCTGTGTGTTAACGGGTGAAATAGACCTGTTTTTGGATGAAAACAGGGCTGTTATCGGGTAATCTGCTTCGCCTGCCGGAGGCAGGTGAAACAAAATCCCAGTTAAGCCACGGCACCCTAATTAGATACCCCCGGCGGCGAAACATTACACCCGACAACAAGTCGGAATAATTGAATATCCCGGTATGATTCAGAGCTGGGAAGGCAACACTGTCTAACAAAGGTTTAGGGGGACATGTACTAAACAGTGATAACATTGGAGAAGTGAGCCAGTGGAGAAGTTGCCCATAGCAACCAATCAGCTGCTCTGTATACATTTGTAGTATGCAAATGATAAATGTTACATCAATGCTGACTGATTGCCATGGGGAACTTCTCCACTGGCTCACTTCTCCACTTTCATCACTGCTTAGTACATCTTCCCCTTAATTGTATAGGTAAGGTAACCGTAGCCTGCTGCCTATCATTCCTCTATTAGCATTTTACAACCTTCTTTCTCTGTCTTACTGTGGGGCTATTAGTGACAGGGGAAAAAAAGTGACATTAGGGGGATATCCAATTATCCCCATTAAAACATCGGGTCTGAAAAACGTCCGTTTATCTGACTTTTTTCCGATGTTTCACCAAATTTTTTTTACAGGCTATCCTGTTAAATCGCGTGTAAAAAAAAAACCTGTCTCCCGAAAACACAAAGGTTCAGTGAAACCTGTGTGTTTTCGGGTAAAACAGCCCAAAACGGGGCTGTTTCCGTGGATTCTGCTTCACCTGCTGGAGGCAGGCGAAACAAAATCCTTGATAAGCCGGCGCGTGCCGCGGCTTATCGGGGCTAATTAGATAGCCCCCAGCGGTACAATTAGCCCCGGTAAAAAACCAGGGCTAAGTGGATATCCCTCTATCTGTGACAAGGGGAAAATGTTACACCAATAACATAAAGCATACAGATATTAGTGGGTAGATGTATAAACAATTTTGCCCATAGCACCCAATCAGCTCTTAGCTATCATTATATATTGCAGCAGTACATTATAGCTAAAATCTGATTGGTTGTTTTGAGGATTCTACCCCTGGTACAAGATTTCTCTGCACTCTAGGGAAAACTTTTGCTTACTGCCACCCCCACACGATACACATACACCCCACCTGCCCTTCATGTGAAAGTGTGGAGGTGGCGCCTTAGGTGTTCCTCTCCAGCCTGATGCCTTCCTGCAGTGTGCATACCCCCGCTAAGCGCATCTCGCCGTCCCTGCACGCAGTCTTATATGTTTATAGTCGTGTTACTATCATAGTGTGTAAGCTTATATGAGGCAGTGATACTAGAGGGCCAAGCACACTGTGTTTATACTGCTGGCAGAATGGCAGCTCTAACTTGGAACAAGCAGAAACCCGCTTGGACTCAGCATAGCTCTGGAGCACCACCTGCCACCGGCCTAAATCCCCCTCTTCCTGACACCCCCATTACCAGGTTACCGTGCCCCCTTCTTAGCTTGAAGTACCCCTCCTCATAGAAGGTGTTGGGGGCCTGAATATCGCCACCTCCCAGTTGCAGAAAACTATAGCTCCATCATCCCCCTCATCCACAAGGGTGACCCAGAACCCCTCCACTGGCTCCGCCTGCAGTCCCCGGGAACTGGGCACTGGCAGCATCAGACAGGCCATGACGCGTCTGCTCCCTGATCTCCTGCCTGGGGTTATGGCCTGGACTGCACAGCATGCTGGGAATGCAGCTTGTATGCACACAGAAGAGCGGGGAGGCTGCTGATGTTGCAGACTGCATGCAGGAACAATACTGGTGGACTGAGGCAGGGTTACTACAGAACACAGTGACAGTGGTGGCTTCCAGGAGAGACAGGACCACACCTCCTTTTGCAGTCAGCCTCAGCAGGCCACCCTCTCAGGTCCCGGCGCCCATAGGCAGTTGCCTAGCTGCCTCATGGAAACGCCGGCCCTGCTCCATTGATATCTGAAAGACTTAAGTGATTTGCCTACATTTCAATTTCTCCCTAAAGCTTTCAATAGAGAAAATAATATTTTAAATTCAGACTGGTTCTTGTTTCTTACTGTGAATTATATTTCTTTCTCATTTGGCATATAATAATACGGAAAGGCTTATTAAATTATTCTAATTAAAAAAAATTAAAACCATGTTATTATTTTTATTTATTTTCTGTTACTAACTATATACAATATACTGTATGACTTCAGAGTCTGTTCAATAAATGTAATGATTCTTAAAGATTAAATAAGAAAAATTATGTATATCCAGGCAACACAACACAAAGAGCTTCATCAAACCAACATATGCCTCCGAAACACGTAATACACAATAAATACAATGCACATTCCACTCCAATCAGTAACTGGGTAAGATTGTTGTCAGATCTGTAATAACGCCTTAGGTTGGGTACACACCAGAACGACCATGATCGTGTGATGATCGTAAAACAATTTCCCTTGAACTTCCTGGGAGCTCCCGGGCAGTCCCAGGCTAACGATTTGTTAAAAACGATGCATTTGTGTCAAATGATCACAATCCGATTACGATGGTCTTTATAAAAGATAGAAATGGTGCAAATATGTTCAAACTTTGTAAACATTTTGTATCATCCAGATTTACCATTCGCAATAGGTATGGAGCGGTATGATAGACAGTGCTTCTTGCGTAGATATCTAAAGGCAAATGCACATGGCCCATTGATCTGCACTATGCAACACGTGGGCATGGGTCTTTGCACAGGCCTCTATTAAACATGAGGTATTTTGGTATAAAAACAACAGTGCAAAAATAGAGAAAATGTGGTCAACATTGTGTATCATTCAGTTTTACCATTTGCAATAGGTATGGAGGGGTATGACAGACGGTGCTTCTGGCACACATATCTAAAGGCACATGCACACGTGGTGCAAAGTGCAAATGCAATGGACCTGGCCCCATTGATCTGCACTATGCACCACGTGGGCATGGGCCCTTAGATATCTACGCCAGAAACACCGTCTGTCATACTGCTCCATACCTATTGGGAAAGGTAAAATTGGGGAATACTTGATTATAACTCTTCAAAAAGAGGAGACTCCTGGTCTTACTCCAGTAATGACCTATACAAGTGGCTGTAGCTGGGTGGATGAGCAGGTTGTGAGGAGGATGCTGGGATGGGTGGTGGTGGATCTGGGCATGAGGAAGGGACTGGTAAGGGGGTCGAGGGAGAAGCGTATGATGAGGGGGATGGAAAGGGGGTGGGGGAGTAGGCTCTGCTGTTTCAGGTAAAGGACCAAGGCCAACTATTTGGCTGTCCATTTTAAGGTGCCCTAAACGCCCTTGAAATAAGAGCTCGCTGCTTAGTCGCTCAAATGCCATTTGCTGATTTGGAGCCAGCTGGCGTAAACCATCTGCCAAAAAGGTTGCAAATGCATCATATCGATCGGGGGGCCTTCTTAGAACCTGCTCTGTCCGGCTCATAAATTCCTCATCTGTTGCGGCTGTTTTCTTGCCCTTGCGGCGCAGTTTTTTAGAGGGTGGTTTTGGCGGGTGGGTGTAGTGGCAGGTTCGTTCGATGGACCTGGAGTCTCCGGTAATAGAGAAAGGTCCGGGGTCAGAGGTTGGTCTGGCTCGGCACTGTGATGCTGGGGGACAAGAAAAAGAAACATTTACTAATCAAATTTCTTTTCTTTTTTATTTAAGTTTAATACCAGCGTGGAAGAGTGGAAAGCCATCGCAGAGGAGTTTGACCAGCATTGGAATTTTCCGAATTGTGGAGGAGCCATTGACGGCAAACATGTCCGCATATTCCAGCCTGTCAACAGCAATTCCTACTACAGGTTGAGTATCCCATATCCAAATATTCCGAAATACGGAATATTCCGAAATACGGACTTTTTTGCGTGACAGTGAGATAGTGAAACCTTTGTTTTTTGATGGCTCAATGTACACAAACTTTGTTTAATACACACAGTTATTAAAAATATTGTATTAAATGACCTTCAGGCTGTGTGTATAAGGTGTATATGAAACATAAATGAATTGTGTGAATGTAGACACACTTTGTTCAATGCACAAAGTTACAAAAAATATTGGCTAAAATTACCTTTAGGCTGTGTGTATAAGGTGTATATGAAACATTAATGCATTCTGTGCTTAGACTTGGGTTCCATCACCATGATATCTCATTATGTTATGCAATTATTCCAAAATACGGAAAAATCCCATATCCAAAATACCTCTGGTCCCAAGCATTTTGGATAAGGGATACTCAACCTGTACTACAATTATAAGGGCTACTTCAGTATCATTCTGATGTCAGTGGTTAATGCGAACTACGAGTTTATCTTTCTGGATGTCGGCAGGAATGGGCGTGTTTCGGATGGTGGCACTTTAAAGAATACCATATTCTACCAGAGACTCACCTCCAAAACCCTTCACTTGCAATCTGTCCAGGAAACAAAACATGGGCTAAATTTTGTGTTCGTGGCGGACGAGGCATTTGCCCTGCATGAACACATCATGAAGCCATATGCGCAAAGGGGCCTAAACCATGATAAAAGGATCTTCAACTACAGGCTATCCAGGGCACGCCGTATTGTGGAGAGTGCATTTGGAATCCTGACTAACCGGTTTCACATATTCCACACTGCCCTCAACCTGAGGGTGAACAAAATAGACTGGGTCGTCATGGCGTGCTGTGCCCTGCACAAAGCCACACAGCAAAGGGCTACAGGCACAGCACCACAAGAAGACCCAGATCTGCCAGAGGAGAGTGCAGATATCCTCCATGGAAACACCTGCACAACAGTATAGGGGGACTGCACAGGCCAAACAGGTTAGGGACCAGTACATGGCCTATTTTAATGGAGTGAGTGCTGTCGATTTGCAGGAGGAATCCATTAGATAAAGTAGAGTGGACTACACCTTTTCTCCTGTAACAACAAACTTGAACATTGCACAAGCACATTTTTAAATACTGTGTCTCTACTTACTGACACTGGCTGCGAACTTTCATCCAGTCCTCCTCTGCCTCGCTCTCCACTAGTTAGGACGACTCCAGTCCTCTGTGACTCCTGACTCAGGGTGAATGTAAGGAGATCGTAATTCCAGATTGAGGTCTCGTACACTTGGTTGGCTTCGGCACCCGATCTCTTTGAAGACTCAACCTTCTTATGTTCCTTTGTAAATTTAGAATTTTTTACGCACACAATCCGGGTTGGCATCCGGATGAAATGCCCGGCTATGTTCTGCCAAATCTTCAAGGGCTTTGGCCCTTTTCACTTTATTACTGTAACCTTTGCATTTTGTGCGCCAAGGACACTCGAACTCACGATATTTATCGATAAATCCTTCGACAAACTTGTGCTCCTTTGCTAGAGCCAGAGACATTTCTATTGGGAAAAAGGAAAACAATCATTAATATTAGTGATGAGCACCGGAAATTTTTCGGGTTTTGTGTTTTGGTTTTGGGTTCGGTTCCGCGGCCGTGTTTTGGGTTCGAACGCGTTTTGGCAAAACCTCACCGAATTTTTTTTGTCGGATTCGGGTGTGTTTTGGATTCGGGTGTTTTTTTCAAAAAACCCTAAAAAACAGCTTAAATCATAGAATTTGGGGGTCATTTTGATCCCAAAGTATTATTAACCTCAATAACCATAATTTCCACTCATTTTCAGTCTATTCTGAACACCTCACACCTCACAATATTATTTTTAGTCCTAAAATTTGCACCGAGGTCGCTGGATGGCTAAGTTAAACGACCCAAGTGGCCGACACAAACACCTGGCCCATCTAGGAGTGGCACTGCAGTGTCACGCAGGATGGCCCTTCCAAAAAACACTCCCCAAACAGCACATGACGCAAAGAAAAAAAGAGGCGCAATGAGGTAGCTGTGTGAGTAAGCTAAGCGACCCTAGTGGCCGACACAAACACCTGGCCCATCTAGGAGTGGCACTGCAGTGTCACGCAGGATGGCCCTTCCAAAAAACACTCCCCAAACAGCACATGACGCAAAGAAAAAAAGAGGCGCAATGAGGTAGCTGTGTGAGTAAGCTAAGCGACCCTAGTGGCCGACACAAACACCTGGCCCATCTAGGAGTGGCACTGCAGTGTCACGCAGGATGGCCCTTCCAAAAAACACTCCCCAAACAGCACATGACGCAAAGAAAAAAAGAGGCGCAATGAGGTAGCTGTGTGAGTAAGCTAAGCGACCCTAGTGGCCGGCACAAACACCTGGCCCATCTAGGAGTGGCACTGCAGTGTCACGCAGGATGGCCCTTCCAAAAAACACCCCCCAAACAGCACATGACGCAAAGAAAAATTAAAGAAAAAAGAGGTGCAAGATGGAATTGTCCTTGGGCCCTCCCACCCACCCTTATGTTGTATAAACAGGACATGCACACTTTAACCAACCCATCATTTCAGTGACAGGGTCTGCCACACGACTGTGACTGAAATGACGGGTTGGTTTGGACCCCCACCAAAAAAGAAGCAATTAATCTCTCCTTGCACAAACTGGCTCTACAGAGGCAAGATGTCCACCTCATCATCATCCTCCGATATATCACCGTGTACATCCCCCTCCTCACAGATTATCAATTCGTCCCCACTGGAATCCACCATCTCAGCTCCCCGTGTACTTTGTGGAGGCAATTGCTGCTGGTCAATGTCTCCACGGAGGAATTGATTATAATTCATTTTAATGAACATCATCTTCTCCACATTTTCTGGATGTAACCTCGTACGCCGATTGCTGACAAGGTGAGCGGCGGCACTAAACACTCTTTCGGAGTACACACTTGTGGGAGGGCAACTTAGGTAGAATAAAGCCAGTTTGTGCAAGGGCCTCCAAATTGCCTCTTTTTCCTGCCAGTATAAGTACGGACTGTCTGACGTGCCTACTTGGATGCGGTCACTCATATAATCCTCCACCATTCTTTCAATGGGGAGAGAATCATATGCAGTGACAGTAGACGACATGTCCGTAATCGTTGTCAGGTCCTTCAGTCCGGACCAGATGTCAGCATCAGCAGTCGCTCCAGACTGCCCTGCATCACCGCCAGCGGGTGGGCTCGGAATTCTGAGCCTTTTCCTCGCACCCCCAGTTGCGGGAGAATGTGAAGGAGGAGATGTTGACAGGTCGCGTTCCGCTTGACTTGACAATTTTGTCACCAGCAGTTCTTTGAACCCCAGCAGACTTGTGTCTGCCGGAAAGAGAGATCCAAGGTAGGTTTTAAATCTAGGATCGAGCACGGTGGCCAAAATGTTTTGCTCTGATTTCAACAGATTGACCACCCGTGAATCCTTGTTAAGCGAATTAAGGGCTCCATCCACAAGTCCCACATGCCTAGCGGAATCGCTCTGTGTTAGCTCCTCCTTCAATGTCTCCAGCTTCTTCTGCAAAAGCCTGATGAGGGGAATGACCTGACTCAGGCTGGCAGTGTCTGAACTGAATTCACGTGTGGCAAGTTCAAAAGGTTGCAGAACCTTGCACAACGTTGAAATCATTCTCCACTGCGCTTGAGACAGGTGTATTCCACCTCCTATATCGTGCTCAGTTGTATAGGCTTGAATGGCCTTTTGCTGCTCCTCCAACCTCTGAAGCATATAGAGGGTTGAATTCCACCTCGTTACCACTTCTTGCTTCAGATGATGGCAGGGCAGGTTCAGGCGTTTTTGGTGGTGCTCCAGTCTTCTGTACATGGTGCCTGTACGCCGAAAGTGTCCCGCAATTCTTCTGGCCACCGACAGCATCTCTTGCATGCCCCTCTCGTTTTTTAAATAATTCTGCACCACCAAATTCAAGGTATGTGCAAAACATGGGACGTGCTGGAATTTGCCCAGATTTAATGCACACACAATATTGCTGGCGTTGTCCGATGCCACAAATCCACAGGAGAGTCCAATTGGGGTAAGCCATTCTGCGATGATCTTCCTCAGTTGCCGTAAGAGGTTTTTAGCTGTGTGCGTATTCTGGAAAGCGGTGATACAAAGCGTAGCCTGCCTAGGAAAGAGTTGGCGTTTGCGAAATGCTGCTACTGGTGCCGCCGCTGCTGTTCTTGTGGCGGGAGTCCATACATCTACCCAGTGGGCTGTCACAGTCATATAGTCCTGAGCCTGCCCTGCTCCACTTGTCCACATGTCCGTGGTTAAGTGGACATTGGGTACAACTGCATTTTTTAGGACACTGGTGAGTCTTTTTCTGAGGTCTGTGTACATTTTCGGTATCGCCTGCCTAGAGAAATGGAACCTAGATGGTATTTGGTACCGGGGACACAGTACCTCCAACAAGTCTCTAGTTGGCTCTGCAGTAATGATGGATACCGGAACCACGTTTCTCACCGCCCAGGATGCCAAGGCCTCAGTTATCCGCTTTGCAGCAGGATGACTGCTGTGATATTTCATCTTCCTCGCAAAGGACTGTTGGACAGTCAATTGCTTGGTGGAAGTAGTAAAAGTGGTCTTACGAGTACGACTTCCCCTCTGGGATGACCATCGACTCCCAGCAGCAACAACAGCAGCGCCAGCAGCAGTAGGCGTTACACGCAAGGATGCATCGGAGGAATCCCAGGCAGGAGAGGACTCGTCAGAATTGCCAGTGACATGGCCTGCAGGACTATTGGCATTCCTGGGGAAGGAGGAAATTGACACTGAGGGAGTTGGTGTGGTGGTTTGCGTGAGCTTGGTTACAAGAGGAAGGGATTTACTGGTCAGTGGACTGCTTCCGCTGTCGCCCAAAGTTTTTGAACTTGTCACTGACTTATGATGAATGCGCTGCAGGTGACGTATAAGGGAGGATGTTCCGAGGTGGTTAACGTCCTTACCCCTACTTATTACAGCTTGACAAAGGCAACACACGGCTTCACAAATGTTGTCCGCATTTCTGTTGAAATACTTCCACACCGAAGAGCTGATTTTTTTGGTATTTTCACCAGGCATGTCAATGGCCCTATTCCTCCCACGGACAACAGGTGTCTCCCCGGGTGCCTGACTTAAACAAACCACCTCACCATCAGAATCCTCCTGGTCAATTTCCTCCCCAGCGCCAGCAACACCCATATCCTCCTCATCCTGGTGTACTTCAACACTGACATCTTCAATCTGACTATCAGGAACTGGACTGCGGATTCTCCTTCCAGCACTTGCAGGGGGCGTGCAAATGGTGGAAGGCGCATGCTCTTCACGTCCAGTGTTGGGAAGGTCAGGCATCGCAAACGACACAATTGGACTCTCCTTGTGGATTTGTGATTTCGAAGAACGCACAGTTCTTTGCTGTGCTTTTGCCAGCTTGAGTCTTTTCATTTTTCTAGCGAGAGGCTGAGTGCTTCCATCCTCATGTGAAGCTGAACCACTAGCCATGAACATAGGCCAGGGCCTCAGCCGTTCCTTGCCACTCCGTGTGGTAAATGGCATATTGGCAAGTTTACGCTTCTCCTCTGACAATTTTATTTTTGATTTTTGAGTCCTTTTTTTACTGATATTTGGTGTTTTGGATTTTACATGCTCTGTACTATGACATTGGGCATCGGCCTTGGCAGACGACGTTGCTGGCATTTCATCGTCTCGGCCATGACTAGTGGCAGCAGCTTCAGCACGAGGTGGAAGTCGATCTTGATCTTTCCCTATTTTTGGAACCTCAACATTTTTGTTCTCCATATTTTAATAGGCACAACTAAAAGGCACCCCAGGTAAACAATGGAGATGGATAGATACTAGTATACTTATGGATGGACGAGCGACTGCCGACACAGAGGTAGCTACAGCCGTGGACTACCGTACTGCGTCTGCTGCTAATATAGACTGGATGATAATGATATAAAAAATATATATATATATCACTACTGCAGCCGGACAGGTATATATTATATAATGACGGACCTGCTGGACACTGTCAGCTCAGCACTGCAGACTCCTAAAGTAAGCTACTAGTATCAAGAAGATAGAAAGAAAAAAAACACCACGGGTAGGTGGTATACAATTATGGATGGACGAGCGACTGCCGACACAGAGGTAGCTACAGCCGTGGACTACCGTACTGCGTCTGCTGCTAATATAGACTGGATGATAATGAGATATAAAATATATATATATCACTACTGCAGCCGGACAGGTATATATTATATTATGACGGACCTGCTGGACACTGTCAGCACTGCAGACTCCTAAAGTAAGCTACTAGTATCAAGAAGATAGAAAAAAAAAAAAAACACCACGGGTAGGTGGTATACAATTATGGATGGACGAGCGACTGCCGACACAGAAGTAGCTACAGCCGTGGACTACCGTACTGCGTCTGCTGCTAATATAGACTGGATGATAATGAGATATAAAATATATATATATCACTACTGCAGCCGGACAGGTATATATTATATAATGACGGACCTGCTGGACACTGTCAGCTCAGCACTGCAGACTCCTAAAGTAAGCTACTAGTATCAAGAAGATAGAAAAAAAAAAAAAAAACACCACGGGTAGGTGGTATACAATTATGGATGGACGAGCGACTGCCGACACAGAGGTAGCTACAGCCGTGGACTACCGTACTACGTCTGCTGCTAATATAGACTGGATGATAATGAGATATAAAATATATATATATATCACTACTGCAGCCGGACAGGTATATATTATATAATGACGGACCTGCTGGACACTGTCAGCTCAGCACTGCAGACTCCTAAAGTAAGCTACTAGTATCAAGAAGATAGAGAAAAAAAAACACCACGGGTAGGTGGTATACAATTATGGATGGACGAGCGACTGCCGACACAGAGGTAGCTACAGCCGTGGACTACCGTACTGCGTCTGCTGCAGTGCTAATATAGACTGGATGATAATGATATAAAAAATATATATATATCACTACTGCAGCCGGACAGGTATATATTATATAATGATGGACCTGCTGGACACTGTCAGCAGAATGCGTTTATAGAATAAAAACACCACACGACGAGTGTTTAACTTTTTCAGGCAGACAATCACAATATACTGGTGGTCAGTGGTCACTGGTCAGTCACACTGGCAGTGGCACTCTGGCAGCAAAAGTGTGCACTGTTAAAATATGTACTCCTGCTATAACTGCTCCCCAGTCTCCCCCACAATTAAGCTGTGTGAGCAGTGAGCACTCAGCACAGTCAGATATACAGTATTACATAGATGATGCAGCACACTGAGGCTGAGCACAGATATGGTATGTGACTGTGTCAGACTGTGTATCGTTTTTTTTCAGGCAGAGAACGGATTAATTAAACTGGTGGTCACTGGTCACACTATCAGCAAGTAGTACTCCTAATATGCTCCCCAAAATTAGTAAATCAAGTGTCTCTACTACTCTCTAGTCTACTCTAAATGGAGAGGACGCCAGCCACGTCCTCTCCCTATCAATCTCAATGCACGTGTGAAAATGGCGGCGACGCGCGGCTCCTTATATAGAATCCGAGTCTCGCGATAGAATCCGAGCCTCGCGAGAATCCGACAGCGGGATGATGACGTTCGGGTGCGCTCGGGTTAACCGAGCAAGGCGGGAAGATCCGAGTCTGCCTCGGACCCGTGTAAAAAGGCTGAAGTTCGGGGGGGTTCGGATTCCGAGGAACCGAACCCGCTCATCACTAATTAATATTTGTAAATTTCCCAAAAAGAGATTTTAATGTTGAGTTATATAGTTTGATAAGTTAATTTTAGTTTAGTTGGTTAAGTTCATGTAGTTATAGTGTGTTGGCATATTCTAAAATTTAAAGGTATTGATAAATTCTTACATACATCACGTTTAATGTTTTGAATTCACATTGTAGTTGTTAATTTTTTATTAAAGGAAACTCACAGAACTGTCTGTCACATAACATGGGTGGCCAGTGTGGCCATATATAACGCAATCAGGGTCCAGGGGCCCCATAAAAATAGCAAGCAGTGGTTACATAACATTGGTGGTCAGTGCGGCCATATATAATGCAATCAGGGGCCTGGGTCCCTATAAAAATAGTAAGCAGTGGTCACATAACATTGGTGGCCAGTGCGGCCATATATAATGCAATCGGGCCTGGGTCCCCATAAAAATAGCAAACAGTGGTCACATAACATTGGTGGCCAGTGCGGCCATATATAACGCAATCAGGGGCCCCATAAAAATAGCAAACAGTGGTTACATAACATTGGTGGCCAGTGCGTTCATATATCCCTATATCAGTGGCATCAGTGGGCAGCAAGGGTATAGGAGAGCATTGGTGGCCAGGAGTACACATACCAGGATGCAACTGGATTGGGAAGGAATCCAAAATCGAGGAGAAGGTCACTGCTGCGCTTGTAGCCTGCACGATGTTGGAGAATATGGCGGGGGGTGGTCCAGGAAATACCACTCAAATAGGCAGGTCTCACGATGGATTGGAGATGCAAACACATTCACGATCTGCACACGATTGGCACCCAATCGGAGGTCAGATTGACGAATCTTTACTGCAGTAGGTAAAATCTCCAATCCGACATACGAGCGGCAGGGGAGCGCATTGGATCGGAATCGTTGTCAAAACAGGTACAATTCTGCAATTTTTCCATAAAATCGATCGTACAACATGTTGAAATCAGGGGATTGGAGGCCAAATCGCCTCTGTTTCTGGAGGGTAGTGTTAGAAATTTACATTTGTCTTTCAACTACCAATGTGCTTTCTACATACCTCCCAACATTGTTGTGTTGAAAATCGTGTCTCCACATGTGGTCCAAAAGGGGGTGGGGCCTTGTTTAGAAGAGGATGTGGACTCACGGCACACCTCTGTTTCCATTGTGATGGGGGGCGTGTCCACTGTCCCCAGTGAATGAGATGAGGGTCCTTGTTTAGAAGGGGATGTGGACTCACGGCACACCTCTGTTTCCATTGTGATGGGGGCATGTCCACTGACCCAGTGAATGAGATGCGGGGCCTTGTTTAGAAGGGGATGTGGACTAACGGCACACCTCTGTTTCCATTATGATGGGGCGGCGTGTCCACTGCCCCCAGTGAATGAGATGAGGGTCCTTGTTTAGAAGGGGATGTGGACTCACTGCACACCCCTGTTTCCATTGCGATGGCGGGCGTGCCAGCTGCCCCAATGAATAAGATGCAGAGCAGTGGGGAGAGTGTTATCCCCCAACTGCCCCCCACTCCGCATAGGACACAGCAGCCCGCGGGAAGGACAGTGAGACAGTCCCCAAAAAATGGGACTATCTGCTGAAAGTGGGACAGTTGGGAGGTATGTGAATACTTAGTGTCCAGTTTTATCTATGTGTATTCAGTGCAATGCAAGAGGCACCAATTACTAAAAGCAGGGAGACTGGGATTTGGGAATGTGGCCAATTTTGGGGTCAGGACCATGGGGGTAATTCCAAGTTGATCGCAGCAGGAAATTTTTTAGCAGTTGGGCAAAACCATGTGCACTGCAGGGGGGGCAGATATAACATTTGCAGAGAGAGTTAGATTTGGGTGGGATATTTTGTTTCTGTGCAGGGTAAATACTGGCTGCTTTATTTTTACACTGCAAATTAGATTGCAGATTGATCTCACCACACCCAAATCTATCTCTCTCTGCACATGTTATATCTGTCCCCCCTGCAGTGCACATGGTTTTGCCCAATTGCTAACAGAATTCCTGCTGCGATCAACTTGGAATTACCCCCCCATGTTCTACACTGCATACTCCCCATCTATACTGATGTGAGAGAATGGGATTTGCTTCCATGGCTAACATAGGCCCCTCAAACAGGCCTGGGCACAGATGATCTGTTTCTGCCTTCACTCCATCTGGGTGCCCCTGAATAGCGGGACACTGTGAAAGACTACTCTGTAGATGATGCAGAGTGAGACATATGCTAGTTTTCATGGTGTAATATATATATATATATATATATATATATATATATTTATAAAATCACTGTGCACAGATCTGGGTGACTCCTGCACTTCCACCTGCTTGTCAATGAGAAAGAAAATATACAGGAACTGCGCAGTCCAATTTGGTGTGGATTTTATTCACAAAACAAATCCACACCAAATTGGACTGCGCAGTTCCTGTATATTTTCTTTCTGGTTGCTATCTATAGGGTTATAACCAAAAACCCTTAGGAAGTGCAGCGTCCATTTGGTATCAATCATAAGCGCTAGGAAATTTCTTTGGTTGGATTGCTTGTCAATGAAGTGATGGGACGCAGGCAAAGTAAGGGCATGTGTGTGCATTTTCAAACAGATGCAATAAGGGGGAGTAGTATGGTATGCCAGCGGCCGGGCTCCCGGCGACCAGCATACCGACACCGGGAGCCCGACCGCCGGCATACCGACAGCGTGGCGAGCGCAAATGAGCCCCTTGTGGGCACGCTGCGCTCACCATGCCGCAGGCACGGTGGCGCGCTACATGCGCCACGCTATTTATTCTCCCTCCAGAGGGGTCGTGGACCACCACGAGGGAGAATATGTGTCGGTATGCCGGGTGTCGGGATTCCAGCGCCGGTATACTGTGCGCCGGGATCCCGACATTCGGCAACCAGAAGACCACCCCAATAAGGTACAGAAACACTTGCACACCTGTGAAAGCCGGGTATCATTTGCAGGGCTCTATGGCAGGTGCACATATACCATGAAAATGATGATGATGGTGATCCACTGATCTGATGCTGATGGAGCTTTCTTCACTCTACCTGCTATGTAAGAAATTAGTGACTCATCTTTATGTCAATTATTTTGTAAATAGAAATGCCTCACTCTTTGTGTGGGCACTCTTGCTTTCAAAAAGCAAACATTAAAAAAAGAATTGCAAGTACAGTAAGTCAGATATAGGGTTGTAGAGGATGGTAAATCTGGATAGGGGTTCATTACAAACACATTTAATATTCCCCAGAGTTTAGTGCAGCCCATTGTACCAAAGTGCATTCTCAGTTATGTCACTGGTTTCTAGTCACTGGATAGGCTGCATTCTCAGTGATGTCACTGGTTCCTAGTCACTGGATAGGCTGCATTCTCAGTGAAGTCACTGGTTCCTATTCACTGGATAGGCTGCATTCTCAGTGACGTAACTGGTTACTAGTGACTGGATAGACTGCATTCTCAGTGATGGCACTGTTTCCTAGTGACTGGATAAGCTGCATGCTCAGTGATGTCACTGGTTTCTAGTCACTGGATAGGCTGCATTCTCAGTGATGTCACTGGTTCCTAGTCACTGGATAGGCTGCATTCTCAGTGAAGTCACTGGTTCCTAGTCACTGGATAGGCTGCATTCTCAGTGACGTAACTGGTTACTAGTGACTGGATAGGCTGCATTCTCAGTGATGGCAATGTTTCCTAGTGACTGGATAGGCTGCATTCTCAGTGATGGCACTGTTTCCTAGTGACTGGATAAGCTCCATGCTCAGTGATGGCACTGTTTCCGAGTGACTGGATAGGCTGCATTTTCAGTGATGCCACTAGTTCCAAGTGACTGGATAGGCTGCATTCTCAGTGATGCCGCTAGTTCCAAGTGATTGGATAGGCTGCATTGTCAGTGATGTCACTGACTCCTAGTGACTGGATAGACTCCATTGTCAGTGATGTCACTAGTTCCTAGTGACTGGATAGGCTGCATTGTCAGTGATGTCACTGATTCCTAGTGCCTGGATAGGCTGCATTCTCAGTGATGTTACTGGCTCCTAGTGACTGAATACGCTGCATTCTCAGTGATGTCACTGGTTCCTAGTGACTGGATAGGCTGCATTCTCAGTGATGTCACTGGTTCCTAGTGACTGGATAGGCTGCATTCTCAGTGAAGTCACTGGTTCCTAGTCACTGGATAGGCTGCATTCTCAGTGACGTAACTGGTTACTAGTGACTGGATAGACTGCATTCTCAGTGATGGCACTGTTTCCTAGTGACTGGATAAGCTGCATGCTCAGTGATGTCACTGGTTTCTAGTCACTGGATAGGCTGCATTCTCAGTGATGGCACTGGTTTCTAGTCACTGGATAGGCTGCATTCTCAGTGATGTCACTGGTTCCTAGTCACTGGATAGGCTGCATTCTCAGTGAAGTCACTGGTTCCTAGTCACTGGATAGGCTGCATTCTCAGTGACGTAACTGGTTACTAGTGACTGGATAGGCTGCATTCTCAGTGATGGCAATGTTTCCTAGTGACTGGATAGGCTGCATTCTCAGTGATGGCACTGTTTCCTAGTGACTGGATAAGCTCCATGCTCAGTGATGGCACTGTTTCCGAGTGACTGGATAGGCTGCATTTTCAGTGATGCCACTAGTTCCAAGTGACTGGATAGGCTGCATTCTCAGTGATGCCGCTAGTTCCAAGTGATTGGATAGGCTGCATTGTCAGTGATGTCACTGACTCCTAGTGACTGGATAGACTCCATTGTCAGTGATGTCACTAGTTCCTAGTGACTGGATAGGCTGCATTGTCAGTGATGTCACTGATTCCTAGTGCCTGGATAGGCTGCATTCTCAGTGATGTTACTGGCTCCTAGTGACTGAATACGCTGCATTCTCAGTGATGTCACTGGTTCCTAGAGAAATTGGCTGTACAGGTTGAGTATCCCATATCCAAATATTCAGAAATACGGAATATTCTGAAATACGGAATTTTTTGAGTGACACAGATAGTGAAACCTTTGTTTTCTGATGGCTTAACGTACACAAACTTTGTTTAATATACAAAGATATTGAAAATATTGTATTAAATGACCTTCTGGTTGTCTGTATAAGGTGTATATGAAACATAGATGAATTGTGTAAATGTACACACACTTTGTTTAATGCAGTTATTAAAAATATAAGCTAAAATTACCATCGGGCTGTGTGTGTATAAGGTGTATATGAAACATAAATGCATTCTGTGCTTAGACTTGGGTCCTATCACCATGATATCTCATTATGGTATGCAATTATTCCAAAATACAGAAAAATTAGATATCCAAAATACTTCTGGTCCCAAGCATTTCGGATAAGGGATACTCAACCTGTATTTTCAGCTGATATTTTATTCCATAAAATTGCTGCTTCCTATGTATGTATCTGACAGGTGCATTTTAATGGCTTAGAACATATGTTAGTTCCATTTGGCAAGCAATCATCAGCAATAGCAGCTACTGTATGCTGATGAGTGCACTGTGCAGTGATTCACACAGTGCAAAACTGTTTTATTCTCATTGACAAGGTCTATTTAATACTGGATCTGTGCAATGGATTCTTGCTCTGACAATACTGATTTCTATTTAATAAATGCTGGAAGGCTTTTCAACCATGACATCAGTAGAGTTTTACAGAAAACAGATAACAGTGTTGCATGAAAATAATAAATGTCAGTGGGATATAATTCAATACAATGAGCAGTGTCAGCTGTTTTTCGCCATTAAGTGGACCCCCGTGATGCTGTTTGTGTAGCGGGTCTTGCAGTGCTGTAGCGAAGCACATACAGAATGCCACGTGCAGTCAGAGTATCTGTCCAGCCTCATTGTACTTCCAAGGTCAAGACTTTATAACATTAAACAAGAGAGCACAGTACTCTGAGGTGGATAAAAGACCCCAAGCTGGGCAGAGGTTTTGTTTGATCGGAGGAAAGATTAAATGATTGAAGACCAGAGATGGCTTAAACCTCAAACATTAAACCCACTTTCACATTTTTGCGTTGTGGCAATTTTATCCGATTAGTCTTACCTTACTTCCAAATTAGATTTATGTTGTTTTTCTTTGAGGACAACATAAAGTCTATCTGATATTAGTAATTCGTTCTTATCACAGCCTATATGTCCGAAATGACACCAATGCCCAAATATGACCCTGTCGTAATGATTGAATCACTATTCTAAAGAGGGGAATTCAATTAACTCGCCCCCGCACATGAGTGGGATGAGTTGACATTGAAACGGCTTCTAAACGCTGGCGACAGCACCCAAACTCGCCCCCCTCACAGTCCGATCTCACACTGGACGCGCTGATTTATGTTCGCAGCCACATGGGGCTGCAAATAAAATCAGCAAGTTTGGCGGTGCCGTCAGTGGTGCAGAGGGGGGGGGGGGGTGCAGTTACAGTTTACTGCCCAGGCCTGATGGAAGGGCCCAGTGGGGTCCCAAGTGCCCCACCTCCTCCCTTACCTCACAGCAGCAGCTGCAGGTCTTCTCCTCGGTACAGCACACATTGCTGTGTGTTGGATCGCAGTGTGCCAGGGAGGAGCTTAAAGTACCATTTTTATTCTGTATTGTTTCTAAGTGTGCCGGGCCATGCCTCCTGTGGTTAGGCCACACCCCCTGAAAAGAACCTGGGTCCAGCCAGGCTCTCTACTGCCCTTAGTGCCGTAAGTGTAGCATATAGCAGCACTTACGGGGGTAACAACACTCCTCATAATTGAATTCCACTCTAACAGGTCTATTAATGAAGCAAGGAAAAGAGTGGAGAAGTGAGCCAGTGGAGAAGTTGCCCAGCTGCTATGTATAATTGTATAGAATGCACGTGATAAATGTTACTTCAAAGTGGGTTGGTTGCCGTGGGCAACTCCTCCACTGGCTCACTTCTACATTCTTTTCACTGCTTCATGGGATAGACCCAAAAATTTGGACAACAAATGGCCTTTGGTGTATGGATATTGCCTGACATCACCAAGTAGTCCAAATTATGCCAGACACTATATGTGGGGTCTATTTATTAAGCCTTGGATGGAGATAAAGTGGATGGAGATAAGTGACCAGCCAATCAGCTTCTAGCTTTCATGTCACAGGCTGGGTTTGAAAAATGACAGGAGCCGATTGGCTGGTACTTACTTTCATCCACTTCATCTCCATCCGTTAGTAAATAGCAAACCAGTCTGCATTATAATGAACACTCGTTGCATCAACTTACTTGTTTGTCTTCTCATTTTTTGTTTTTAAATGTTTCCTTTGAGAGTGTAAGCTGTTTTGAGCAGTGATCGTATTCCTATTAAGTCTACTTTTATGTAAATGTTGCAATTACATTATTGTTTGTTATAATGCCTTGTATGTAATACGTACTTTGTATAATGCTACAGGTAATGTTGGCACTTCCTAAATAAATAAATATAATAAATAATAAGTATCTGTGATACATTTACCTGGCTTTATCAGTGCAGGCTGACAGAAGAAACCCGTTTACGGATTCTTCTGCTTCTATACGGACTTACTGATGAATTGTGTGTTTCTCAGGGATGACATGAACTAACGCCACATCATTCCCGTTTAATCTTCAATGTCGTTCTTCCACACTAGGTCAGGTTAAAGTTTTAGCTTTTTCCATGATAAATGGCTTAGAAACTGATTAAACAGCACCAGACCCCAGGATTGGATCTCGAAGACATACCTCAACTGACCGAGTTTGGCCGGACAGTCTAGGATGTGTGGGACTGTCCAGCCATAGCGATTTGCAAAGGGTTTGTAGGAATTTCCCTGCTGCACACGCCTAAGGCAGGTGCCTTCACTGGTAAAAATAAATAAATAAATAGCATTTTCTTGGTAAAAATGCCCACCAGGGGGCATGAGCTATAATGTGTCCACGCCACCAGTGTGCTGCAGCCATGCCCACATCCTAATTTTAATTTGGTGGGAAGTAAATCCAAGATATCATCAATAGCAGGGATCCTTCAAACCCAAATATCTATTCCTACAGTAGATTTAGCACCTCCTGAACTTTATATTTTATTGCCATCCTAGTAGTGAGAAGGAGGTTAAGCTAATTAACATTTGTGAGTTTAATACTATTTGTATTTGTTAGGATTTCTGTGTATTGCCAGGATTAAGTTAATCATGTATGAAACAAAATAAAATTAAATCATCAAATATTTGACTTTTTGTTTGGTTTTGTGTTATTGAATTTTAAATATTCTGACAATAATTTCCTCCTATGTTTTATGTCATTAAGAATAAAATATCCATTGAGCAAGCATTGCTGAAGCTTCATAACAGTCTGTGAAAAGCGTATCCATTTAGGAGAATTTGGGAGGTAGGAAAAATTATGTTCCGCCAAAGATTTCTCCCTAGAACACTGAATTAACGAACAATAACATGATATGTAATCTATGTTTTACATAAAGTAATTGCTAGACAGATATTTTTCACTACAAACACAAGCATAAAGTGTAAATTAAATCAATTTATGCATACGATGTAAACCTTTTGTGTCACTGGATGTTGAAATAAATAAACTAAACACCTCACAGCTATTATATGCTATGTGTTTGTGTATGCTTCTTGTTAAATTAGTCGCTTATTTATATATATTGCATTAGGATTAGGCTGTATACTGCAAATTCACAGAGGGATATTTTAATTTTCAAACATCACGTTTTTAAAATATTAAAACGAATAAGATTTGCTGGGTAGCATGTGTAGATGTATACTTGCAATTGCAATTGGTTACACAGAACATTTTTGTTATACAAGAAGTTCTGCTGCAGCCATTGCTGCTGCAGGTAGTAAAGACACACTTCTGCAGCTCTCCAGAGTCCTATGGTGTTTTGCACTCTGAAATGGCTACTCATTAAACACTGATCATCCTGGTGTAGTATGCCCAGGGCAGTTGAGAGCCTGGCTGGGGCCGGATACTTTTCAGGGGGTGTGGTGTAATCACAGGAGGCGTGGCCATGCACCCTTAGAAAAAAATATTGTTTCAAGTACCTCCCTGCCACACTGCAGCCCAGCACACAGCAGCGTCTGCTGGGCTGTAGGGAGCTGCAGCTGCTACTGCCAGGTAAGGGGGAAAAGGGGTGGGGTGGCTGGGCCCATTAGACCTGGGCCTGGGCCACTCCATCAGAACTGGGCCTGGATAATTAGTACCCTCTCCCCCCCTCGACGCCCCTGAGTATGCCACCCTCCTTAATCTAACACAGCCGGTGCAATGTCCTCCTTACACACCTATGCTCCATGACAAACCTATGCACTAAGAACCTGATTCTTATTTGGAAGTAAAGCCAAAAAAAAAAAGCAAGTAACTGTGCACCAGGGCAAAACCATGTTGCACTGCAGGTGGGGCAGATGTTAAATGTGCAGAGAGATTCAGATTTGGGTTGGGTGCAGCGACGGCTCCTACTAACATTTAATAGGGGGGCTGCCACTGCCAGGAGAGGAGGGCCGAGCCCTGTCAACTGGCACCTGCACAATAGATCTAGTAGGTGCCGGGATCCCCTATAGACATATTGGGGGCTGATGTAGTGTAAGTAATGAATCTGTTGGGTGCAGCTATCCCATTTGTATAAGATTCTTGGATGGAGTGATATTTTTTTGATAAATTCCTTGGGTGGAGCGATAAACTTTCCGTATAGAGTGTGTAGATACCCTATGGGCGCTAACAAAGCTGCTACTGCCATCTGTCATGGTTATACCCTATAACCAAAACTACAAGAGAAAAAAAAAGTGGGGGTGACAGAGAACTTGAGCGCTAAGGTTCTAACAAATTAGTGAAAGTGCAGCACCCAATGTGGAGGAGGTATACTTATCTCCGCTGGACTTTTAGTACGCAATGTGTAAACAGCTTCTCATACGTCAGATATCCACAAATATGTAAGAAGAGAAAGAGACTTTCCAAAAAAGCATAATACTGTTTCAACTATTAGATATGTATAACAACTCTCAAATATATCCACAGCATACGTTTAAAATGGAGGCTTTACAAGACTGATGTATAATTCAGGCACGTAGAATACGGGTCCTGAGTCTAGAATACAGGTCCTGAATGTTATCTTCAGTACCTTCAAGATCACTCAGACATGTGGAAAAGTAAAATAAAATCTCCCATAGTGTAATCACGTCCACACAATTTATTACACAGATAATGGATCACATAAAAGAAAATTCGATAAGGTAAGCATTGGAGACGTTACCAGATTGCAGCCAAACTAAGAGCACGTAGATCTAAATGGAAGTGCAGGTTCCGGAAGTCCTGGACTTCAGCTCAGTTGTTGAATATGAAAGGTCGCGCTGTACCCACTCCTAACATCAATCCACCTGTCAAAGGTCAACGCGTATCGAGCAGAAGCTCTTCGTCAGGGCAATGTGGCAGTGGGATTCCTAAACAGAACTATATAGTATGGAGGAAAAAATGCTTCCTGGTCAAAGGTCATGCATCAGTAAACACAATGAATCTAATTTATAAATCGCATAAAAAAGTCGTTACTATAGATAAAAATCTGCTTCAATCTATTGCACTAGTTGTAATTTTTTAAAATATAACGTAAACAATACAGGTATACAGTATACGTGTAATTTGTCTAGAATTCGGATAGATCATTTCTATCACCTTTAGCAAAACAACGTATTAATAGCACATAAATCTTCTAACAACCTCAAGAAGAAGAAAATCATTATTGCATCTTATAAAACCTCATAAAAACCCTTTATACAGCCGTGGAACGCAAACCACGGCACTTGGAACGCACAGATGACGCGCCCTGCCGGAATTAACATGTACATCCGATTCCTGGTTCCTGACTAAGTCATTACGGAGCACTGTGGAACGCACGATCACATGGTCTATATGCTCTTGGAACATACACCGCCGGAAGTGACGTACACCTGTGCGCTTCCAATCGAACGTATAGAATTGCAGTTTCCTTCTGATTTTATTACATAAAATAAGAGTCTGCTTGAGCGTCCAGAGATAAGGAGCTTGGACTTAGACGATCATATATGTATGGCAGTGGAACGCATCTCTAGGAAATCGGAAGCCCTTGGAACGCACCCCACCGGAAGTGACGCCTATTTCCGGTCCATTGATATCCACTGTATTAATGTAATTTAGTCTTTCAATGTATTTCAAATATAATTAAAAATCATTAATTTCAATGGGATTGATGTCCTGATGATTCTGTAGAATAGAAAAACAAATTGTAATAAACAATTTACATGTTTTTTATATCAATAAATATAGCCCATTATTTTATGGTTTATAATTTTTACAAAGAGTGATACCCAAAGAAAGGAAAAGAGAAGGTGAATGTATTTATATGATGTATGACATTATTCTAGAAACCATTTAAGTTCAAAGTCCTGGTTCAATCCGTTAAGCACTAGAGTCTTTAATTTATGTATCCACTGCATTTCTGCTGTTGCCAAGAGTTTTTCTTCATTTCTTTCCCTCCAATTGCTTCTAATGTTGTCTATAGCCAGAAACATTTTTAATTGCTGATGTTGAGCAGTTATGGACCTCCTTAATATGGTTAGATAAAGAATGCGTTAGGAGTCCTTTCCTAATATTCTGAAAATATCGCTCGGCCCTGTGGAAAATTGCATAGTTTTGAGTGGAAGTACTTAGCGCGTGCGCCCTGCGGCCCATACGCATGCGCAGAACAGCCCATTTTTAGCCTGATCGCTATCCTGCAAAAAACGTCAGCGAGCGATCAACTCGGAATGAGGGCCATTGTCAATATAACGAAACCATGACACCAAGTCTGTACCCAAAGCTATGTTCTTTTCCCAATAGGCCAGAGTAAAAATGAGTAACATTTTCTAGATCTTCAAATTTACGTAGAAAAAGGTATCCTGGAACCCAAATGCTACAGCAAACCAACTGATGATAACAACTATATAACAGTGTCAAGCGAACATCACTTCTACTGGCTTAACAGTGTACCGAAAAGCCCATTTTTAAGACTTAGAAGAAATTGTAGCAAAGACAATATCTGTGAAGAACAACTTAAAGCAATGGGGAAATGTTTAGTAATGAAAGGCTAAAATTCAGAAAAAATTACCACTTTAAGAGAAGTCTTAAAATTGGACAGAAAGCAACTTTTGAAAAAAAACTTTCGTCTTTTTTTTAGATCTTTCTTTATTAGTGGGGCTTTATTACAGGATATTCGTGTCAGCATAAAAGCTTGGAGAAAATTGTTAAAAAACACTGGCACATATTAAAAAAGGACCCAGTCCTGAAGGAATGTATTCCAGATGCTCCACATTTTATATATAGGAGAGCTCCTAACCTAAAAAAACAGACTGACAAGGAGCGCACTGCCAATCATAAATAACATCCTGTCAGAACAAAAGGATTTCATCGGTGTGGCACATGTTTAGCGTGTTAATATCTACTTATTGGCAGTTGACAAAAAAAAAAAATTTGCTTTTTTGGAGCACTCTTTTATATTTCTATATGTGATGATTAAATTGATATGATTGTTAATTTAAAAATGTAACTTTTAATATTCTTACTTAAGATAACAGGTGTGCTGGTGTGCAGGCATCCGGAGGTCATGGTCCCAGTCTGCGGCTGTATGAGCATCCTGTCTGCGGAGTGAAGTACCCGCTATTGTGGTGAACCCCTGAAGTCCATTCTGCGGGTGCCCTCCTGTGTACCAGCCATCTGCACAGCATGGGCGCCGCCATGACGCTTGACCGGAATACACCCAATCCTGCGCTGTGATTGCTCACATGATCCAAGTATCCAATGACTGCCGACCAGGGGGTATAAGTTCAGAGCATCGGCTCAGTCTCATCACCTTGGACAACGCGTCGCATTGCTGCATAGCGTCTCCTGGTTCCAGTTTCCAATCTCCAGTTTCCAATCTCCAGCTTCCACTCTACAGTTTCCAGTCTCCAGTTTCAGTTCCAATCTCCAGTCTTCAATCTCCTGTTTCAAGCGATCTCCTATTTCTGGCATCACCAAGTGATCTCCCGCTTCCAGTATTCCTGTGGAACTACAGGTCCCAGCATTTACTTCAGCTCCAACTTCTGCTACAGTCAGCCTCCACCTTTTTCCAGTAAGAGACTTTCTTCAGGTGCTATTCATTATCTTCACCTGTGTATGGTTAACTTGCATTCAGCATTGTGCTATGGCATCTGGCACTTAATACAACCACTTCATATGTGTTTCAAGTTGTCTCCTGCTTAACCTTGCTTGGTTGTGGACTTTGCATTACAAACTGACTGTGTGGAGTATCGTTGCTGGTTTACAAACCAACTGTGGGAGTGATCACCATCTGATTGCTATACTAGTTTCCAGACTAGTTCATTGCCTGTATTTCATTGCCTAATTACTGCACTGGTTTCCAGACCAGCTAAAATACCTGTGACTGTTTATTTCATCGTTGTCAGCATTTCTTGTACCATTCATCTCAAGTTTTCATCTGCTTCAATTACTGTTTCAACCTGTGAGCATTTAATAAACATCATTGGGCTCTTCAGAACTTAACCTCATGACTCGATAGTACAGAGGCTGCACAACAGCAGATCATACAGTTTTCACAAGAGATGTCTTCTCGGTTGGATACTTTACAACAATCTCTGCCAAGTTCTATTGTTCCAGCTGCACCAGCGACTCCAACTCCAGTTTCCAGTGCCACAGCTTCAGGCTCTCCAGTTGCTTCTGGTTTACGATCTCGTCTCCATCTTCCTACACCAAGTAAATTTGATGGCAATCCTAAAACCTGTCGTGGATTCCAGAACCAATGTGAAGTTCACTTTGAATTGCTGCCGCACAATTTCCCGACGCCCAGAACCAAAGTTGCGTACATTGTGTCTCTCCTGACTGGCCCTGCCTTGAATTGGGTTTCCCCGTTATGGGAGCGAGCAGATTCACTGCTAAACAACTACACAGACTTTGTAGCTGCATTTAAACGTATCTTTGATGTGCCTGCCCGTACATCATCAGCTTCCTCTGATAGCCTGCAGATTCGCTAGGGAACAAAGCACCATGGGACAGGGACGTGCGATGAGCTAAATGGCTCAGGAGGCACTGGCTTTCCTTAAGATCCAGATTTGCACACAATATATGAACCAAAGCGTACATCTGGGCATTATACACAGTTGCAGCAGTATAAATTCCAGGAAATTTGGTGAGTTTTGATCAGAGATGTGCAGAAAAGATAGGTAGGTGAGGCAGTGCCTCACCTGCCATAGACTTTTTACTCCAGAGTTTTGGCTATGAAAATTATTAGAATAATGCAAAGAAGATATTTATAACATATTGTTTGTATTTTTCATATACTTTACACAGTCAAAATTCTGACACAAACGTAAGTATGACAGGAAAGGCTCTGCCTCACCTGCCTCACCCCACCGCACATCACTGCCATGGGACAGTATGTCATCCAGTTCCAGACATTGGCATCAGAGGTTGAGTGGAACAATCAAGCGCTGGTTGCGGCATTCTGGCACGGCTCTCTGATCGTATAAAAGATGAACTGGCTACCCGAGATCTCCCAGAGCAATTAGAATCGTTAATTTCCTTGTGTGTAAAGTTGGATCTGCGTTTACGCGAAAGAGCAAGAGAACGTTCTCATGGTGATCCTTGCAAGCACCGAATTATGCCTCAAGTACAACCTTCTCCCTCCACTTCAGATGAGCCTATGCAAGTAAATAGGTCCCGCTTAACTCCTGAGGAGTGGCCAAGAAGATTACGAGAAAGATTGTCTGTATTGTGCTGCTGCTGGTCACATGATTGGTTCCTGTCCGTCGCGTTTGGGAAACACCAGATCCTAACTTGCAAGGGAGGAGTCAAGTTAGGAACCTTATCCAAAGATCCTTCTTCTCGAGAACTTATCCTACCAGTAACTTTGGAAACACAGAGTGGATTACATGCCTTCTCAGCTTTAATTGAATGTGGTGCTGCTGGGAACTTTATTACACAGGCTGCTGTTGACAAGATCCGTCTTCCCGTCTCCAGATTGTCTCGCCCAGTCTATCTTACCGCTGTGGACGGTAGCCGTATTGCTGAGGGGTCCATCAGTCAGCAAACTAAGCCTGTGGTCCTAGGGGTGGGCTTTCTTCATTCTGAGCTCATTGAACTGTTGGTCATTCCTAAAGCCACCTATGAGATCGTGTTGGATATGCCTTGGCTTCAACTTCATAACCCTCAAATCGACTGATCTACACTACAACTCACAGCATGGAGTTCCTCCTGTTTCCATTCCTGTTTAGCTCAAGTTCGTCCCGTGAGATCTTCGGGGATGAAATCTCAGTGTGAAATTCCTGAGGCCTACAAAGAAGTTACTGACGTCTTCAGTGAAAAGGCCGCTGATGTTCTGCCTCCCCATCGGAAATGGGATTGTCCCATCAATCTGATCCTGGGGAGAATGCCTACTAGAGGACGAACATATCCTCTTTCCATTCCAGAAACTCAAGCCATGAGTGAATATATAAAAGAGAATCTACAAAAAGGATTCATTCGTCCTTCTTCATCTCCAGCAGGGGCAGGGTTTTTCTTCGTGAATTGATTATAAAGCATTAAATGAAATTACCATCAAAAACAGCTACCCCTTACCGTTAATTACGGAACTGTTTGACAGAATTAAAGGAGCCAGTATTTTTACTAAATTAGATCTTCGTGGGGCATATAATCTCATTAGAATCTGGAGTGGCAATGAGTGGAAGACCGCTTTTAACACCCGTGACGGCCACTATGAGTATCTTGTGATGCCCTTCGGATTAAGTAATGCCCCAGCTGTGTTTTAGAACTTTGTCAATGAAATATTTTGAGATGTTCTGTATAAATATGTGGTAGTTTACCTTGACGACATACTAATTTTCTCTCAGGATTTAGCCTCTTATCGTCAACAGGTAAAAGAGGTCCTTCAACGCCTACGACAGAATCATCTTTATGGGAAGTTGCCTAAGTGTACCTTTGAAGCTCCTTCGATGCCCTTCCTCGGGTATATAATCTCTAGTTCAGATCTTCGAATGGAACCTGTTAAATTGGAAGCAATAGAGAACTGGTCTCTTCCTACATTGCTCAAGTCTGTTCAACGTTTTATTGGCTTCGCCAATTATTATCGAAAATTCATTAGAGGATTCTCTACCCTGATATCCCCAATTACTTGCCTCACACGGCAAGGTGCAAATCCTTCTCAGTGGTCAGAAGAAGCTCTGGCTGCTTTCCAAAAGATTAAACAAGCTTTCATTTCAGCTCCTGTGTTACAGCAACCAGATATCAACAGACCCTTTGAGTTGGAAGTGGACACCTCAACAGTTGGAGTTGGCGTGGTGTTGTCCCAAACCAGCGACAATGGTAGAACTCACCCCTGTGGGTTTTTCTCCCGTAGATTTCTACCTGCTGAGATAAACTATGCCATTGGTGACCAGGAACTCCTGGCAATCAAGCTGGCCCTGGAAGAGTGGAGGTATCTTCTGGAGGGCGCAAAGTTTCCTATTACCATCTTCACCGACCATAAGAACCTTCTTTATTTGAAAGCAGCGCAGTGTTTAAATCCTCGTCAAGCAAGGTGGGCTTTATTCTTTTCTCGTTTTCATTTCAAGTTACAGTTCAGCCCTGGTTCTCAGAATGTTAAGGCAGATGCCTTGTCACGCTCCATGAGTTCCATGGAGGAATCTTCTGAACAAGAATCTCATGCAGTTCTCGATCCTGTAGTGTTTGCTTCCACGGAAGTGTCTCCTGTTCTGTCTCCTGGCAAGATGTTTGTTTCTCCTGAGCGCCACCCGAATCTGCTGTCGTGGGCTCATATTTCTAAGTTTACCGGACATCCTGGGCTCCTAAAGACTTATAAGTTTTTGTGTCAATCCTATTGGTGGCCTCATATGAAAGCTGATATTCAGGATTTCGTGGCTTCGTGTCCGAAGTGTGCCCAGCACAAAGTTCCTCGTCAGTCTCCTGCTGGTCAACTGTTACCTAACTCTATACCAAGTTGTCCCTGGTCTCACCTGTCAATGTATTTCATCTTAGACTTACCTCCCTCCAAAGGATATAATACCATCTGGGTAGTGGTTGACAGGTTCTCAAAGATGGCCCATTTTGTTCCACTTATGGGGTTGCCTTCTGCACCAAAGCTCGCACAAATATTCCTACGTGACATCTTCAGGTTACATGGACTCCCTGCAGCCACTTCAGCTCTTCAGCAGTTCTCTCAGGTTTGGGCAAAGATTCATCTTTCTCTCAAGAAAGCATCTCGACAGTACAAGGTCTATGCTGATCGGAAAAGACGAGCAGTTCCCAGTTTAAAGCCAGGTGATAAAGTCTGGTTATCTACTCGTAACCTCCACCTTAGAGTTCCCTCCATGAAGTTTGCTCCGCGGTTTATTGGTCCTTTTTCTAGTTGAACGAGTGTTTAATCCAGTGGTTTATAAACTTAAATTGCCTCCTTATTTGAAAATCCCAAACTCATTTCATATCTCTCTGCTTAGACTCCTGATTCTTAACCATTTTCAGAAAGCTCTGACAGCAGCTCCAAGAATCCAAACTCATCAGGGTGTTGAGTACGAGGTTGAGAAGATCCTGGACTCACGTTGTCGGTATGATCGTCTACAGTACCTGATTGACTGGTCCGGGTATGGTCCTGAGGAGAGGAGTTGGGTTATTGCCACTGATGTCCATGCTCCACGGTTAGTCCAAGCTTTCCATAGACTTTTTCCTACCAAGCCTCGTGGGTGTTCGGTGCCCACCCATAAAAGGGGGGGGTACTGTCAGGAATCAGCATTCAGTGATGTCTCACCAGCGCGCTGGTGTGCAGGCCTCCGGAGGTCACAGCCCCAGTCTGCAGCTGTATGAGCATCCTGTCTGCGGAGCGCAGTACCCACTATTGTGGTGAACCCCTGAAGTCCATTCTGCGGGTGCCCTCCTGTGTACCGGACATCTGCACAGCATGGGCGGCGCCATGACACTTGTGGTCAGCTGACCGGAGAGCACCCAATCCTGCGCTGTGATTGCTCACATGATCCAAGTATCCAATGACTGCCGACCAGGGGGTATAAGTCCAGAGCATCGGCTCAGTCTCATCACCTTGGACAACGCTTCGCATTGCTGCATAGCGTCTCCTGGTTCCAGTTTCCAATCTCCAGTTTCCAATCTCCAGTTTCCAGTTTTCAATCTCCTGTTTCCAGCGATCTCCTATTTCTGGCATCTCCAAGTGATCTCCCGCTTCCAGTATTCCTGTGGAACTACAGTGCCAGCATTTACTTCTGCTCCAACTTCTGCTACAGTCAGCCTCCACCTTTCGCAGTAAGAGACTTTCTTCAGGTGCTATTCATTATCTTCACCTGTGTATGGTTAACTTGCATTCAGCATTGTGCTATGGCATCTGGCACTTAATACAACCACTTCATATGTGTTTCAAGTTGTCTCCTGCTTAACCTTGCTTGGTTGTGGACTTTGCATTACAAACTGACTGTGTGGAGTATCGTTGCTGGTTTCCAAACCAACTATGGGAGTGATCACCATCTGATTGCTATACTAGTTTCCAGACTAGTTCATTGCCTGTATTTCATTGCCTAATTACTGCACTGATTTCCAGACCAGCTAAATACCTGTGACTGTTTATTTCATCGTTGTCAGCATTTCTTGTACCATTCATCTCAAGTTTTCATCTGCTTCAATTACTGTTTATACTCATGAGCATTTAATAAACATCATTGCGCACATGCGCAGGAATCTCTTACAGCCTCCTCGGTTTCTCCATCGCACCACCACTGACCCACTAGTGCCCCCTCCGAGGACAGACATAACCACAGATCTGACACACTCCTATATACAATTTCACAGTATGGAATCATCAGACAATCATCAATAGAAACCCTGAGTCAATAACCCAGGCAGCGGTTACTTGCCATGCACAACAAGGAGTGTATCACTTTCTTATAGCAGATGGTCTTTAGAATTCTAAGTCAGTATTTGACATGATACATTATTGCTTTCGCTGGATACCTTATAATTACGGATACAGTCTGTGAATTCCAGATGCACAGATAGAGAAAAAGTATAAACCTCCTAATTATGCTGCACCTTTTAATTCAATCAGTAAATGCAGCTGGATACCACATAGTCACGAATACTTTTATGCATTCCGGCTGCATAAGAAGAGAAAAAGCATGCCCTCCATATTCAGCACATCACACTGCACCTTGATGTTAAATGCAATCAACAAATGCAAACACAAAGCAGATTTTACCAGATATATATTGTGGTGTTGGCAATTAAATAAAATTTGCCTGATACAGATGTGTCCACATACATATTTGCTATATCCCGCCATGTATGGCTTGGTTTTGCATACCATAGACTCAGAGATTTAGCCATGCCTTGTGATTTTTCTTAATTTGCTTCTTTAATATGTTACTTTATACATATTCTTTTATGGTAAACAAAAATTTTAAAATCCATCTACTCACTACTCGTGAAAAACAGCTTAGCCATGTTTTGCATGTTGTGCCAAATTTAGCAAAATTGCAAAGATGTAAGTGGACACATCTGTATATAGAATCTTATTGGTATCGACTGTACCCAGGTTTCATTACTTGATATTGTGTTAAATGAGGTACCCCTTATCCAGGAGTGACAACAGAAAGAGTGCAGTGAAAAATTGCAACTAATCTTCACTGCAGCTGTTTCCGTTGCTCATCTCCCAGTGCCATAAGGAAAAAAATGTCTGGTACACATGTATTTGAAAGAATTGTGCATAATTTCAATACTGTGAGAGATATGTTTAAGAATTATTATTCTGATTTAGGAGGTAGTACAGCATGTATAGCAGTCATCCTCATCTGTTTCCCATCATCATCATTGAAGCGGATAACGGGTGAGAGTAAGGATTTTTGCCATGCTGATAGAAACACAGATACATCGCCACTACATTTCCCTGTATATGGTGTTAGGTGGACCTTGATACCAATGGCATTGCAAGGTCCAAATGCACCAACAGGGAACCTGTGATCACTGGGAAGGAAGAAAGGTGAAGGTGGTCATATGGGTTACCGTGCTGAAAGTAGTGATTAGACACTGCTGGACGCGGCTTCCTCCTGCAGTGAGGCGCCGGTAAGTATACTGACACTGAACGTACGTTTCACCACGCGGGCTTGGTCACCAGTTAGCCTGACGTGATGTTAACTGTCCATTGTTTTAAACTTCAGTCCCCCAATCTGCTTTCAATATGCTAAATAGGTAATTTCTTCACCTGTTGCTGATTGCTGGGTGGACTGTGTTGGGCAATTTCTCTATAGCTGTGTATGCAGCAAGTTTCCAATCAACCCTAGAAACCCCTTATGGTAAAGTAAGCCTAAGATAAAATAAGTATTTAATGTATATAGGCTGAATAAATGTGATTATATGACTATTTATTAAACTTTGGCCCTCATTCCGAGTTGTTCGCTCGTTGCCGAGTTTCGCTATATTGCGATTAGTCGCTTACTGCGCATGCACAAGGTTCGCAGAGCGCATGTGCTTAGTTATTTTACTCAAAAGTTAGGTATTTTACTCACGGCATAACAAGGATTTTTCATCGTTCTGGTGATCGGAGTGTGATTGACAGGAAGTGGGTGTTTCTGGGCGGAAACTGGCCGTTTTATGGGAGTGTGCGAAAAAACGCTGGCGTTTCTGGGAAAAACGCGGGAGTGTCTGAAGAAATGGGGGAGTGTCTGGGCGAACGCTGGGTGTGTTTGTGACGTCAAACCAGGAACGAAACTGACTGAACTGATCGCAATGGCTGAGTAAGTCTGGAGCTACTCAGAAACTGCTAAGAAATTTCTATTCGCAAATCTGCTAACCTTTCGTTCGCAATTCTGCTATGCTAAGATACACTCCCAGAGGGCGGCGGCTTAGCATGTGCAATGCTGCTAAAAGCAGCTAGCGAGCGAACAACTCGGAATGAGGGCCTTTGATCTAAGATGTATGACTTAGGCACTGATTATTCATACATTGGATTTAAGTAAAAATTTCATTCATACAAAAAAAAATCACCACGGAGACAAATATTGTCTTTTAATAAATATTTAGACTAAGGAGGGGGTGACATACATTTAATTATTTACAAATACCCCTTTTCCACTAGCTTTAAAAACACGGGTAAATGCGCGGGGGCGCACATTTACCCGTGTTGTTTCCTAGTGGAAACGCCCCCCACCCCCTGCAAATTCCCCACTCAAGTGATCCGGAAATCCTACCCGGGTAGCTTGCCGGGTTGAACACGTGTTCAACCCGGTAAGCTGTGTAGTGTAAACGGAAGCCGTGTCAAGGTGACGCGGCTCCCGTTCACAGTGAATGGAAGGGCGATGCTGGGAGATCATGTGATCTCCCAGCACCGCCCCTGCCGCGTCATGGTTGCAGATGTGTCAGGCTCCCGGCTGCGACCCGTGCTACAAGTGGAAAAGGGGTATTAGTCACACAAATCACAATTACTTACCCCTATTATCTTAAGTAAGAATATTAAAAGTTAAGTTTTAAAATGTCAAGGTTTAGATTGTTGGGAGCACCTCCAGCACCATAAACTATAAACCTATTATAGAGGATTCATTTTTAGTGGCTGTTTTTTTATGAATTGAAAGTATTAATTATATTTCAAGTCTGGTGCAGATACTAAAATACCACTGCACATGTGTAGCGTGTAAAGAAGTGAAAACATCAACTTCAAAATACACTAAATTCAAAATTGGAGAACATGAATATAACTTGAAACACTTCATGACTTGCCATACGAGCAATGTCATTTACTGTATTTAATACGAAGCAGCTGCAATCTTATATATATTGGACGAACAAGTAGAGCACTGAAAACACGCCTCTGTGAACATTTGCGGAATATTAGGAAAGGCCTCCTAACGCATTCTTTTTCTTTATCTAACCATATTAAGGAGGTCCATAACTGCTCAACATCAGCAATCAAAATGTTTCTGGCTATAGACAACATTAAAAGCAATTGGAGGATAAGAAATAAAGAAAAACTCTTGGCAACCAACAGCAGAAATGCAGTGAATACATAAATTAAAGACTCTGGGTGGTCATTCCGAGTTGTTCGCTCGCAAGCTGCTTTTAGCAGCATTGCACACACTAAGCCGCCGCCTACTGGGAGTGAATCTTAGCTTATCAAAATTGCGAACGAAAGATTCGCAATATTGCGAAAAGACTTCTCTGTGCAGTTTCTGAGTAGCTCGAGACTTACTCTGCCACTGCGATCAGTTCAGTGCTTGTCGTTCCTGGTTTGACGTCACAAACACACCCAGCGTTCGCCCAGACACTCCTCCGTTTCTCCAGCCACTCCTGCGTTTTTCCCAGAAACGGTAGCGTTTTTTCACACACTCTCATAAAACGCCCAGTTTCCGCCCGGAAACACCCACTTCCTGTCAATCACACTCCGATCTCCAGAACAAAGAAAAAACCTCGTAATGCCGTGAGTAAAATTCCAATCTTCATAGCAAATTTACTTGGCACAGTCGCAGTGCGAACATTGCGCATGCGCAATTAGCGGAAAATCGCTGCGATGCAAAGAAAATTACCGATTGAACAACTCGGAATGAGGGCCCTAGTGCCTAATGGATTGTACCAGGACTTTGAACTTAAATGGTTTCTAGAATAATGTCATACATCATATAAATACATTCACCTTCTCTTTTCCTTTCCTTTTCCTTTGGGCAGGGCCGGCGCTACCCACTCAGCAAAGGGATGCAAAGCAGGTAGGCGCCTGGCTGGAGAGGCACTCTCCCTGCTTTGCATCCCTTCGGCTGCGCCGCCCTATCCCCTCTGCTGCCGACTGCTGTGCTGTGCCTGTCACTGTATGACAGGCAGCAGCGCCAGCAACTTGAAGCCTCCCCCTACCCCCCTCCTCCAGTGACAGTAATCACTGAAAAGGGGGCGGAGCTACATGGGGTGGGGGGTGAGGCGGGGTCACACAAAGGGGCGGAGCCACACTGGACCACCAGGCTGCGTGTGTTGGTGAAGTTCAGCCCAGGATCACCACTGCAGCTGCTTTGATGAGAAGGGGGGTTGCAGTTTGATGGTGGGGAGAGACGGGGGTTGCTGGTGGGTAGTGGGTAAGGAGGTAGAGGGTACCTGCTGCCGTGTCCTGTAGGCTTAAGCAGAGTCTTCACACTTCAGCTGTCCGGCAAGTAACTCCACCCCTGCTCTCTCCCAATGGCTGTTCTGGATAACACATGCACAGAAGTGCATGTGACTGACTCCTGCTTGCCCTGCACAATGCATGCTGGTCTGTCTCTGATAGGGACTGTCACTGCACCAGTACAGGAGGTGTGACCAGCAGCATCTGAGGATCCTAGTAAGTGACAGATCTCCACATCTGCTCCCAGCCACACATGTCCCAACTGCACTGCACCTCCCCTGCCTGCACCTGACTCTTTCTACCCATACATTCTTCTCTGTGACTGCTTCTCACTGCCCCCCATGTATCTGTAGCAGTCACCTAGTGTCTGTCTCTGCATTTGTTTTCCCCCTTTATCACCAGGTGTGTGTGTGTGTGTGTGTGTGTGTGTGTGTGTGTGTGTGTGTGTGTGTGTGTGTGTGTGTGTGTGTGTCTCTATCTGCCCTAACAATGTGTACTACTGTCCCTACCCAAGTGTGACTGTGTGTCCCCCCTCCTGTGTGACTGTGTGTGTCCCCCTCCTGTGTGACTGTGTCCTCCCCCCTCCTGTGTGACTGTGTCCCCCCCCTCCTGTGTGACTGTGTGTGTCCCCCTCCTGTGTGACTGTGTCCTCCCCCCTCCTGTGTGACTGTGTCCTCCCCCCTCCTGTGTGACTGTGTGTCCCCCCCCTCCTGTGTGACTGTGTGTCCCTCACTCCTGTGTGACTGTGTCCCCCCATTCCTGTGTGACTGTGTGTCCCCCACTCCTGTGTGACTGTCACCCATTCCTGCATGACTGTGTCCCCCCCCCGTGTGACTGTGTCCCCCCCTCCTGTGTGACTGTGTCCCTCCCTCCTGTGTGACTGTCACCCATTCCTGCATGACTGTGTCCCCCCCCTGTGTGACTGTGCCCCCCCCTCCTGTGTGACTGTCACCCATTCCTGCATGACTGTGTCCCCCCTCCTGTGTGACTGTGTCCTCCCCCATCCTGTGTGACTGTGTGTCCCCGACTCCTGTGTGACTGTGTCCCCCCCACTCCTGTGTGACTGTGTCCCCCCCACTCCTGTGTGACACTGTGTCCCCCACTCCTGCGTGACACTGTGTCCCCCATTCCTGTGTGACACTGTGTCCCCCTCCTGTGTGACTATGGCCCCCATCCTGTGTGACTGTGTCCCCCACTCCTGTGTGACACTGTGTCCCCCATTCCTGTGTAACTATGGCCCCCCTCCTGTGTGACTGTCACCCATTCCTGCGTGACTGTGTCCCCCCCACTCCTGCGTGACTGTGTCCCCCCCTCCTGTGTGAATGTGTGCCCCCTGCAGCGTGTCCATGTATCCAACACTTGTGTGCATGACCATCTCCCCTCCTGTGTGTGTGTCAGTTGTGTGTGTTGAAATATGGACAACAGACTATGGTTTTGTTTACATGCATGTAGTTACCGTACAGGGGCAGCAGATGGCGCTGTATAGTTACAGAGATGTAGTGTTTGTCTGTTGCATATGTTATGTACTTGTTTGTTTTACCTCACATGTGGTCCTTTCTAGAAGAGTCTCTGAGGGAGAAGGACATAAGCTGATGATACTGAAACCTGTTGTATTGATCCTGCTATTTCAGTACTATATAAAGGAGATATACATCTCAAGTCTCGTTCTGTCTGTATACAAGGTAACTCCTGAGGTAATACTTTATCTAAGGCTCCCCACTGCACACCTATGGTATCGATCCATCGCACTATACCAACAGGTTATGGGCCCAGACTGGAGTCTGTACAAGATAAAGTTTTCAGGAGTGCATCCCAAGCAGCATCCAGATCACGAGTCGCACTGCAAGTCCCAGCAGGCGCAGACAGCAGACTGTGTAACGCACAAGAAACAACCCAGGAGAACCTTGGAAAGAAAACTGTGAGTAAAACAAGTTTAATACCACAGAAGAATAGAGAGATCTATACAAGGAAGGGTTATGGCAAATTACACAGATCTCAGACTAGCTGCTAGCAAGCTTTCTAATGAGAACTATCAAACATGGAAGTTTAAAGTAGAAATGCTATTAACCAGAGATGATTTATGGGATGTTATAAATGCAGACAGACCTGAAGGAGAGGATCAGCAGTGGATTAAGAAGGACAGACAGGCAAGAGCCACTATAAGTTTACTAGTGGAAGATGAACAGCTTATACACATAAGACAAGAGAGTACAGCTAAAGGCATGTGGTGTGCTTTGCAGAGAGTGCATGAAGGAGCAAGTTTGAACAGCAAACTATTCCTATTAAGAAAATTATATCAAATGAGATTTAATAAAGGCAAGACAATGCAAGAACACATCAGTGCACTACTAGAGATAACCATACAGCTCAGGTCAATGGGAGAAGAAATCAAAAGCAACCACATAGTAGCCATCCTCCTTTGCAGTTTACCAGATACATACAGTGCACTAATAAACGCACTAGAAATGAGACCTGAAGCAGAAATCACACCAGACTTTGTGAAGAACAGGCTCATAGAGGAGTATCAACGCAGAAAGGAGCTTACAGAGTGCAATACTGAAAGTGACACAGAGAAAGCACTTAAAATGGCGGACACTAAGCCACACACCAGGGAAACAAGAGCATGTTTCAGATGCAAGAAAGTGGGTCACCTGAAAAGAGATTGCACCATATGGAAGACAGAGCAGCACAAACCACCAGAAAGATTACACAAACAAAGAGCCAAAGCCACACTTACAGATACAGGAGCACACAAGTGGAATGGAACATTTAAAGCGACAGTAACCCAATTATCAGAAAAGTGGTATGTAGACTCAGGAGCGACTAGTCACATGACAAATAACAAGGACTTCTTTACTGAACTTGATTTGAACCATAAAGAAACAATCTACCTAGCAGATGGAACAAATATCATTGCAGAAGGGAAAGGGAATGGTCAATTCCTATGTTCCAAGGGTAATGGCAGCTATGCAGAAATACCCGTAACAGATGTGCTATATGTTCCCAAGCTTGAGGGAGCACTGCTATCAGTAAAGAATCTAGTAGAAAAAGGACTTACTGTAAAGTTTCAGAATAATAAGTGTTTTATCCAAAACGGAAGAGAAACACTAGCTACAGCCAGAATAAAAGAACATTTATACTGTCTGGATATCGCAGCACAGCAGGCAAAGCTGAGTACACAGAAACACGCTGACTGTATTTACAAGTGGCATAGAAGATTAGGACACAGACACCCAGATTGCATAAAGGAAATGCAGAAGAGAGACCTAGCCAGGGATCTCAAAGTGTCAGACTGTTCAGAAATGATGAAGTGTCAATGCTGCATAAAAGCGAAAGCGACAAGGACAACAATTCCTAAGAAAAGTGAAAACAGAGCTTCCAGACCACTAGACCTGGTACATAGTGATGTATGCGGACCTATGAAAACGCGAACCGTAGGAGACAAAAGGTATATGCTGACATTCATTGACGACTACTCCAGGTTCACAGTCACTTATCTAATAAAAAGTAAAGATGAAGTCTTTGAAAAGCTGCAAGACTATGTGAACATGACCAGAAACAGATTCAAGAGGAATATGCTAACTCTTCGCAGCGACAATGGAGGCGAGTTCACAGGACAGAAAATAGAACGGTACTTAAGAGGACTCGGTATTGAGCATCAGAAGACAGTACCATATACACCAGAGCAAAATGGCGTATCTGAGAGGAAAAACAGATCACTAACAGAAATGATAAGGTGCATGCTTACAGATTCAGGACTACCTGATAAATATTGGGGTGAAGCAGCAGCAACAGCCACCTATCTTCAAAACAGACTACTTTCCAAAGCAGTAAGGAAGACACCATATGAGCTGTGGCACGGTAAGAAACCCAGCTTAAAGCACATTAGAGTTTTTGGATGCAGAGCCTTCGTTTACATTCCTGCTGAAAAACGAAGCAAGTTGCAGAACCGAGCAGAAGAGGGAGTTCTAGTCGGCTATAGTGAACATTCAAAAGGCTACAGAATCTTAAATCCAAGAACTGGAAAAGTAGTTATAAGCAACAGTGTGACATTCATAGAAGAAACACGAGATGATGTCATAACTCCAGTAGACTCTACTGAAGAAGAAGAAAGCACCAAATCCAAAGAAACAGATGAAGTAGAGATCATTCAAGAAGTTGAAGTACAACACAAGACAGATACCAGCGACACTCATGAGAGTGCATCCGAGGGTGTGAGACGCTCTTCAAGAGAAAATAAGGGAAAAGCACCTACACGTCTATCCTACAAAGCAAAAGCCATTAACATGCAAGAACCTGCATCACGAGAAGAAGTTGCTAAAGGATATTCACAGAAATTTGGAGAAGATTATGATGAAACGTTTGCTCCAGTTGTGAAGCACACAACCATTAGAACCTTACTCCTAACAGCAGCCATAAAGGGTATGAAAGTGAAACATTTCGATGTAAAGACGGCTTTCCTACATGGTGAACTAAAGGAAGATATATACATGGAACAACCACCAGGCTTCGTGAATTCTCAGAACCCAGATCATGTATGTAAACTGAACAAGAGTATATATGGTCTTAAGCAAGCAGCAAGAGCATGGAATACAAAGATAAATGGAGTTCTGACAGAAAAGGGATTCATCAGAAGCAAAGCAGACCCATGTCTCTATACAAAGTTGATAGAGGGAAGATGGTTCTATGTATTAATTTACGTGGACGATTTGCTAGTTTGTTTCGAACAAGAAGGGGACGAAGTTGAATTGCTACAAGAACTAAACAGTCAGTTTGAAACAAAAGACCTCGGCTACATAACGCATTACTTGGGAATGCAAATCTCAAGAGAAAGTGATGGAACATTCACACTAAGTCAGAAATACAAAATTCAGGAAACCATTGAGGAATTTGGTATGCAAGATGCAAAGACAGCAAGCACTCCTATGGAGACAAGCTATGAAAAGGAACCAAATGATCAGAGCAACCTGTTAGAGGACAACCATCTATACAGAAAAGCCATAGGAAAATTGCTATACATTGCAACCGTCACCAGACCAGATATCTCCACAGCAGTTGGGATTTTAAGCAGAAAAGTCTCTAAACCAACAAAGATGGATTGGAATGCAGTTAAGAGAGTAATTCGTTACTTAAAAGGAACGATTAACAAGAAGCTTAAGCTCTCAGCAAACACAAGTCACAAGTTAACAGGATACGTTGACGCAGATTGGGCTGGAGACACAAGTGACAGAAAATCCACAAGTGGATATCTATTCTCTATTGGAGAAGGATTAATCAGCTGGACAAGCAAGAAGCAGTCTACCGTAGCACTATCTTCTACAGAAGCTGAATATATTGCAGCAGCTCACGCCAGTCAAGAAGTGGTATGGTTAATGCAACTACTATCAGACCTAGGAATGCCTCAAGAAGAACCTATCAAGATATATGAGGATAATCAAGGATGCCTTGCATTAGCGCAAACAGAAAGAGTGAACCCAAGAACCAAGCACATTGATGTCAAGCATCACTTCCTGAGGGATCTACAGGAACAAGGTCTTATAGAGTTGAACTATTGCCCAACAGAAGATATGACAGCTGATATCATGACTAAGCCTCTTACCAGAGAGAGACATTGGAGACTTACGTCAAAGATGGGTCTAACTGAAGAAACCCAGTCTGTTGAGAAGGGGTGTTGAAATATGGACAACAGACTATGGTTTTGTTTACATGCATGTAGTTACCGTACAGGGGCAGCAGATGGCGCTGTATAGTTACAGAGATGTAGTGTTTGTCTGTTGCATATGTTATGTACTTGTTTGTTTTACCTCACATGTGGTCCTTTCTAGAAGAGTCTCTGAGGGAGAAGGACATAAGCTGATGATACTGAAACCTGTTGTATTGATCCTGCTATTTCAGTACTATATAAAGGAGATATACATCTCAAGTCTCGTTCTGTCTGTATACAAGGTAACTCCTGAGGTAATACTTTATCTAAGGCTCCCCACTGCACACCTATGGTATCGATCCATCGCACTATACCAACAGTGTGTGTCTCCTATAGTGTGTGTGTGTGTTAATTGTGTCTTCTGCACCTTCTGACTTGCATTATATAAGAAAAAACGGGGGACATAAGTTAAATATTTAAAGGGTGCAGGGGCGCAATGTGAATAAGAATGTGCTACTGTGTGGTGAAATGGGGATACTATTACGTGGCCACGCCCCTTCTGTGTGAGACCACACCCTTTTTTGGACACACACCAAAGGTGCGCGCTGTCCCTTTGTAAAATATGGGAGGGCGCAAATTTAGAGTTTGCAGGGGGGCGCCGAACACCCTAGCACCGGCCCTGCCTTTGGGTATCACTCTTTGTAAAAATTATAAACCATAAAATAATGGGCTATATTTATTGATATAAAAAATATGTAAATTGTTTATTACAATTTGTTTTTCTATTATACAGAATCATCAGGACATCAGTCCCATTGAAATTAATGATTTTTAATTATATTTGAAATACATTGAAAGACTGAATTACATTAATACAGTGGATATCAATGGACCGGAAATAGGCGTCACTTCCAGCGGGGTGCGTTCCAAGGGCTTCCGATTTCCTAGAGATGCGTTCCACTGCCATACATATATGATCGTCTGAGTCCAAGCTCCTTATCTCTGGATGCCCAAGCAGACTCTTATTTTATGTAATAAAATCAGAAGGAAACTGTAATTCTATATGTTCGATTGGAATCGCACAGGTGTACGTCACTTCTGGCGGTGTATGTTCCAAGAGCATATAGACCATGTGATCGTGCGTTCCACAGTGCTCCGTAATGACTTAGTCAGGAACCAGTAACCGGATGTACATGTTAATTCCAGCGGGGCGCGTCATCTGTGCGTTCCAAGTGCCGTGGTTTGCGTTCCACGGCTGTATAAATGGTTTTTATGAGGTTTTATAAGATGCAATAATGATTTTCTTCTTCTTGAGGTTGTTAGAAGATTTATGTGCCATTAATACGTTGTTTTGCTAATGGTGATAGAAATTATCTATCGGAATTCTAGACAAATTACACGTATATACCTGTATTTTTTATATTATATTTTAAAAAATGACAACTAGTGCAATAGATTAAAGCAGCTTTTTGTCTATATTAACTATTTTTTAATATGAGTTATGAATTAGTTTCATAGGGGCGAGATTCAAATGTTTTATTGCGCCCGATCTCCTGTCTAAAGTGACGGGAGATCGTGGGGTGATATTCTATTGTCCTCCATTATAGTGCTGATCGCACCCATAAAAGACGGGTTTAGCTGCGTAAAGCAGCTAAACCCAACTAAAGTCAAGGGCGCGATCGCGAAAAGTCCCCCAGGGGGTGGCAAGCTGAAATGCTGATATCGCGCCCATCGGCAGCAATATTTGGATACTGCCTGCGGGCACGATGGGGGCGGGAGGTGAGGACTGAAAATTTGAATCTCGCCCTTTGTGTTTACTGATGCATGACCTTTGACCAGGAAGCACTTTTCCTCCATACTATATAGTTCTGTTTAGGAACCCCACTCTCACATTGCTCTGACGAAGAGCTTCTGCTCGATAGCGTTGGCCTGTGACTGGTGGATTGATGTTAGGAGTGGGTACAGCGTGACCTTTCATATTCAACATATGCACTTCCATTTAGATTTACGTGCTCTTTGTTTGGCTGCGATCTGGTAACGCCTCCAATACCTTAACGAATTTGCTTTTATGTGATCCATTATCTGTGTAAATAAATTTTGTAAACGTGATTACACTATGTGGGATATTATTTTACTTTTCCACATGTCTGAGTGATCTTGAAGGTGTTGAAGATAACATTCAGGACCTGTATTCTAGACTCAGGACCCGTATTCTACGTGCCTGAATTATACATCAGTTTGGTAAAGCCTCCATTTTAAACGTATGCTGTGGTTATATTTGAGAGTTGTTATACATATCTAATAGTTGAAACAGTATTATGCTATGTTGGAAAGTCTCTTTCTCTTCTTACATATTTGTGGATATCTGACGTATGAGAAGCTGTTTACACATTGCGAACTAAAAGTCCGGCGGAAATAAGCATACCTCCTCCACATTGGGTACTGCACTCTCACTAATTTTTTAGAACCTTAGCGCTCAAGTTCACGATGAACTTTCCACTCTAGATGTAACATAAATATCCACAGGATTGTGTTCCAAATATTTATTCTTAATTAGATGCATGAATAATAAAATTTTTTCCAATATCAGGAATAAATACTTGTTGCATTACACTGGAAATTAGGCCCACTATGCTTAATATACAGTAGATTTTCTATGCCAATATACAATATGTCCCCACAGTATACTCTCGTTTCACATTATTCAGATCCTGACGGTAAGTACTGGGGTTAGATTTAGGGTTAGGAACTAAGGGGAGGGTTAATGTTAGACTGCCATGGGGGATGGTTATGGTTAGGCTGCAGGAGGGGACGATTAGGGTTAGGCTTTGGGAAGAGTGGGTTAGGGGTAGGTTTAGGTTTAGAATACTCAACAGGATCCACTGACATTCTAACCATTGGGATTCTGACCATGGGGATTCCAACCACCGCTATTTCGATACCAAACTGTTTTAGCTTCCTTTTTATAGAATATACTAGAAAAATGATAACTAGAAGCAGTTTGGTTGCTATGAGCAACTTCTTCACTTATCCCATTAAGAAGCTTTGATCAATCTCCTTTGCAAGACTCAAACAAGCATGTATGTTTAGCAATTGTACCCATATAGGGGGTCATTCCGAGTTGATCGTTCGCTAGCAGTCTTTAGCAGCCGTGCAAATGCTATGCCGCCGCCCGCTGGGGAGTGTATTTAAGCTTAGCAGAAGTGCGAACGCATGTGCAGCCGAGCTCTGCAAAAACAGTTTGTGCAGTTTCTGAGTAGCTCTGAACCTACTCAGCGGTCACTTCAGCCTATTCGTGTCCGGATTTGACATCATACACCCGCCCAGCGAACGCCCAGCCACGCCTGCGTTTTTTCTGACACGCCTGTGTTTTTGTAAACACTCCCTGAAAACGGTCAGTGGACACCCAGAAATGCCCCCTTCCTGTCAATCTGCTAGCAGCCGCCAGTGCGACGGAAAACTTTGCTAGAACCTAAGCACAACCACAAAAGGGCTTTGTACCCGTACGTCACGCGTGCGTATTGCGGGGCATACGCATGCACAGAAATGCAATTTTTTCAGCTGAACGCTGCGCTGTGAAAATAGGCAGCAAGCGATCAACTCGGAATGACCCCCATAGTCAGATAAATACAGTATGATATGTCTACCAGCCAGGTATTTTATAACTCTGTGAGACTCTTAATCAGCAAAAAGCTTTAAACGACAGAACTGTCTGTGCCAGAAATTGGCTGTTAAAAGCCCACAAAGTGCTTGATGAAATTTTTGTTTAACATTACAGGTTGATGACCAAATGGTATTTATTTGATTCCTTGAAGTTATAAGAACGGAGAACCCTGGGCTACCAGCTATTTTGCTGATTAATAACAGCATTTCAATTGCTGAAAGTTTAATCTCTTTTTATGTAAAAAAATAAACTTTTCTTTGAACGAA
Organism: Pseudophryne corroboree; assembly: GCF_028390025.1. Taxonomy (NCBI): domain Eukaryota; kingdom Metazoa; phylum Chordata; class Amphibia; order Anura; family Myobatrachidae; genus Pseudophryne; species Pseudophryne corroboree. The sequence continues at coordinate 421,185,116 of NC_086452.1, read as the reverse complement.
ACTACCAGAATTTTATATTAAAAGGAAATAATAACTAGCAATTTTGTATGCTTTTAGGCCATTCCAAATCAAACTGTGTGATGAATGCTGCAATATCACTTTTATCTACAGAATAGTGTAAAATTATTACTCTCCGCGGAGGCTGCGGTATAAAACAAGAATGCCTTTATTACCGGTGGCGATGATGTGACAAGCTTGATAGATGCCATTCTGAGTCTCTATTGGCCATCTGCCTTCCTACGCTCTTATTTCCCAGTTACTAATAGATCCTGAAGTTTTCAATGACCATCACTTAAAAGGTGTCATTTACTCAGAGCGACAGGTGAGTAAAATGTTCTTAAACATTCCGTTTGTCTCTCTTTCACTGACTGAGTGACTAATGACTGAATATAATGTGTTTTATACGTGTTGTCTGGGTGATGTAGTGGACACTGTGGAATGATTTGTCTAATAAAGGTGGGTTTTATGGGTTACTTAATACAATTTAAAATTAAACAAAAACACATCTGGTGCTGGGGAAGATTACGGTGTGAATAAGTGTAATAGGCCCTACACACTGGGCGATATTACTGAAAGATATGAATCGTTCATTAATGAACGAGATACCGTTCATATCTTTCAGTGTGGAGGCACCAGCGATGAACGATGCGCGGCCCTGCGCTCGTTCATCGTTGGTGCCCCATCGCTTGTGCATGCAAGCCAATATGGACGATCTCGTCCATATTTGCCTGCACTGCTATGGAGCCGGGTGATGGGGGGAGTGAAGAAACTTCACTCCCCCCGTCACTGCCCCCCCGCCGCCGGGTCGCCCGTCGGCCGTATCCGCCGTCGGGCAGCTCGGCGGCGGATCGCATAGTGGCCCTCATTCCGAGTTGATCGAATTTAGCAGAGTTACACACGCTAAGCCACCGCCTACTGGGAGTGAATCTTAGCTTCTTAAAATTGCGACCGATGTATTCGCAATATTGCGATTACTAACTACTTAGCAGTTTCAGAGTAGCTTCAGACTTACTCTGCCTGTGCGATCAGTTCAGTGCTTGTCGTTCCTGGTTGACGTCACAAACACACCCAGCGTTCGCCCAGGCACTCCCACCGTTTCTCCGGCCACTCCTGCGTTTTTTCCGGAAACGGTAGCGTTTTCAGCCACACGCCCCTGAAACGCCGTGTTTCCGCCCAGTAACACCCATTTCCTGTCAATCACATTACGTTCGCCGGAGCGATGAAAAAGCCGTGAGTAAAATTACTTTCTACATAGCAAAGTTACTTGGCGCAGTCGCAGTGCGAACATTGCGCATGCGTACTAAGCGGATTTTCATTGCGATGCGATGAAAAATACCGAACGAACAACTCGGAATGAGGGCCAGTGTGTAAGGCCCTTAACTGTTCATCTGTAAAATTTAATTTGTCTGTGTCGAACTCATGTACTCAGCAGTTAGAGTGGGAGGCAGGCAAGCTGCAACCCAAAGATGTTATGGGCTGTTTGTGCTAGATTCTGTTTCATATACCTAAATAAATTAAAAAGTTACCACAAAGACATTCACAGTGACATTATTAACAGTTTCTTATATAGCGCAGCAAATTCCATTGCGCTTTACAACTGGACACAATTAGATGACAAAACTGGGTAAAAACAAACAGTCTTAGAGGTAGGAGGGCCCTGCTGGGAAGCTTACATCTATCTTGTGTATAGTTTTGTTTAAAAACAGCATAAAGGCAAAATAATTTATTGGCTATTTTGACTGCGTATAACCTTGCACAAAGATTTCTGATTCTTCTATTTTATTTTGTAGCTTTTAAATGGGAAACGGTTATGATACCGCCGCTCGGAATCCCGGCGATCAGAATGCCGACGCTGGAATCCTAACAAGTAGTACAATACCAGCAGGGCAGGCTATTCTCCCTCTGTGGGTGTCCACCACACCCATTTAAGGGAGAATATAACCTGTGGAGAGTGCAGCGAGTCACAGTGCCCGTAGTGTGGCGCCCAGAGGCGGGCATATTACTGACCGGGATGCCGCTGTCGGTATACTGACGCCCGGCATCCCGGTCAGCGGTGATTCGTACTGAACCCAGAGCCGGATTAAGGGGGGGCCCAGGGGGTACATTACCCTGGGCCCCCCTGTCTTAGGGGCCCCCATCCCTGCTGTCCCCTACAGGCCGTTTTAATGCTTTTTTTTTTAAATGACGTTAACCGCCCCTCAGCATACATCTGAGCAGCCAGCGCTGTGGTCACCGATCTACAGCTGCCATCAAAGACCATCACATGCAGGGAAGCAGTAACCTCACAGAATGCAGCAGCCCCATAGCAAGATACTCTCCTGCTGGACCCGTCCTGTACCACTTATACTCAACGGGCTCAGATGGTGCCTGCTGCAAGGTAGAGGTTGTTTTTTTCAAGTTGCAAGTGTAAAGGGGGCGTGGCCAAACGGGCGTGATTAGGCCACGCCCCCAACTTTGCCGGGATTCGTCTTCTCCTTCTGTGTCTGGCTCCTGTGGTCTTGCCAGCATTTGGCAGCGACTTCAGACTTGGAGATGAGGGGTAAAGTGTGTGTGTGTGTGTGTGTGTGTGTGTGTGTGTGTGTGTGTGTGTGTGTGTGTGTGTGTGTGTGTGTGTGTGTGTGTGTATGATCCAAAATACATGTTACCAAGGGACTTAAATTGACATCACCAAATAGTATATGTATGTATGTATATATATATATATATATATATATATATATTTTTTTTTTTTTTAATTTATTTATTTATTTTTTTCCTCACATACATCCCCACCAAATCACCAATCTGTATTTGCTTATATATATATATATATATATATATATATATATATATATAGCACATTTTGCTGACACTCGATCACTTCTTGTGGAGATGTGTATCTCTGTACCCTCTCGCCACCACGGCTGTGGTCAGTATAGCAGATACGAAGACGAGCAGCACTCACAGGTCTTCTAACTATAGTACACCCTGTGACAAGTTGCATTGAAACAAAGTGCGCAGCGCCCGGTAGTGTTGGTCTCCACACAACTTGTCACAGGGTGAAGTTATAAAGGTAAAGTTGATTTTGATAGTATATTGTCCTGACGAAAGATTTGAAGAAATTAACTAATGCATGCTGTCTTGTACCTATGATGTACTATACTTAGAAGACCTGTGAGTGCCGCTCGTCTTTCTATCTGTTAAATATATATATACACACACACACATTATTTTAGTCCATGGGGGCCCCCTGCTCTTTAGTGCCCCAGGCCTCCCGGGGTCTTAATCCGGCTCTGACTGAACCATTTTAAATTATCAACAAAATGAACAAAAGGCCGCCGTTCGTGCGCTTATAGTCAGCCAATGGAATAACTCTATATAGGGGTTCCCCACACTCCTCACATACAGACAACATTAGCAAAGGTAAGGGTATTGATTACCATAGGCACCACCAGAGGTGTAGCTAGGTGCCATGGTGCCCGTAGCAACGGTATGTTTCAGCGGACCGCCTCCTGTACTGAATTGGAGGCATGTTACATTTGAAAAAAATAATAAAATTTAGAAAATCTAGTGATGAGCGGGTTCGGTTCCTCGGGATCCGATTCCCCCGAACTTCACGCATTTTACACGGTTCCGAGGCCGACTCAGATCTTACCGCCTTGCTCGGTTAACCCGAGCGCGCCCGAACGTCATCATCCCGCTGTCGGATTCTCGCGAGATTCGTATTCTATATAAGGAGCCACGCCTCGCCGACACTTTCACTCGTGCATTGGAGATGATAGCGAGAGGACGTGCAGCGTTCTCTCAGTTTCTGTGTTCAGTGTGCTGCAGATATCTGTGCTCAGTGTGCTGCAAAAATCTGTGCTCAGTGTGATTGCAAATATCTGTGCTCAGTGTGCTGAAAATATCTACGTTCTCTGCTTGAAAAACACTCCATATCTGTGCTGCATTGTAGTATATAGAAGGAGGACAGTGCAGAATTTTGCTGACTACCAGTATATATATAGCAGTACGGTACAGTAGTCCACTGCTCTACCTCTGTGTCGTCAAGTATACTATCCATCCATACCTGTGCTGCATTTTAGTTGTGCGCAGTATACAGTAGGAGGCGACAGTGCAGAATGTTGCTGTGACCACCAGTATATATATAGCAGTACGGTACAGTAGTCCACTGCTCTACATACCTCTGTGTCGTCAAGTATACTATGCATCCATTCCATACCCATGCTGCATTTTAGTTGTGCGCAGTATATACAAGGAGGGGACAGTGCAGAATGTTGCTGTGACCACCAGTATATATATATAGCAGTATGGTACAGTAGTCCACTGCTCTACCTCTGTGTCGTCAAGTATACTATCCATCCATACCTGTGCTGCATTTTAGTTGTGCGCAGTATACAGTAGGAGGCGACAGTGCAGAATGTTGCTGTGACCACCAGTATATATATAGCAGTACGGTAAAGTAGTCCACTGCTCTACATACCTCTGTGTCGTCAAGTATACTATGCATCCATTCCATACCCATGCTGCATTTTAGTTGTGCGCAGTATATACAAGGAGGGGACAGTGCAGAATGTTGCTGTGACCACCAGTATATATATAGCAGTATGGTACAGTAGTCCACTGCTCTACCTTTGTGTCGTCAAGTATACTATGCATCCATACCTGTGCTGCATTTTAGTTGTGCGCAGTATGGGATCCGGTCTGAAGATCGACAGTGTCTAGGTCGACAATGTTTAGGTCGACCACTATAGGTCGACAGTCACTAGGTCGACATGGATGGAAGGTCGACAGGGTTTCTAGGTCGACATGTGCTAGGTCGACAGGTCTAAAGGTCGACATGAGTTTTTCACATTTTTTGGGGGGGGGATTTTTTCATACTTAACGATCCACGTGGACTACGATTGGAACGGTAAAGTGTGCCGAGCGAAGCGGTAGCGGAGCAAAGGCACCATGCGAGGGGACGCGGTGCACTAATTTGGGATCCCGGTCACTTTACGAAGAAAGCGACACCAAAAAAAAAAAAATCCTCATGTCGACCTTTAGACCTGTCGACCTAGCACATGTCGACCTAGAAACCCTGTCGACCTTCCATCCATGTCGACCTAGTGACTGTCGACCTATAGTGGTCGACCTAGATACTGTCGATAAAACGAACCACACCCGCGCAGTATATAGTAGGAGAGGACAGTGCAGAATGTTGCTGTGACCACCAGTATATATATAGCAGTATGGTACAGTAGTCCACTGCTCTACCTCTGTGTCGTCAAGTATACTATCCATCCATACCTGTGCTGCATTTTAGTTGTGCGCAGTATATAGTAGGAGGGGACAGTGCAGAATGTTGCTGTGACCACCAGTATATATATATAGCAGTATGGTACAGTAGTCCACTGCTCTACCTCTGTGTCATCAAGTATACTATGCATCCATACCTGTGCTGCATTTTAGTTGTGCGCAGTATATAGTAGGAGGTGACAGTGCAGAATGTTGCTGTGACCACCAGTATATATATAGCAGTATGGTACAGTAGTCCACTGCTCTACCTCTGTGTCGTCAAGTATACTATGCATCCATTCCATACCTGTGCTGCATTTTAGTTGTGCACAGTATATAGTAGGAGGGGACAGTGCAGAATGTTGCTGTGACCACCAGTATATATATATAGCAGTACGGTACAGTAGTCCACTGCTCTACCTCTGTGTCGTCAAGTATACTATGCATCCATACCGATGCTGCATTTTAGTTGTGCGCAGTATATAGTAGGAGGGGACAGTGCAGAATGTTGCTGTGACCACCAGTATATATATAGCAGTACGGTACAGTAGTCCACTGCTCTACCTCTGTGTCGTCAAGTACACTATGCATCCATACCTGTGCTGCATTTTAGTTGTGCGCAGTATATAGTAGGAGGGGACAGTGCAGAATGTTGCTGTGACCACCAGTATATATATAGCAGTACGGTACAGTAGTCCACTGCTCTACCTCTGTGTCGTCAAGTATACTATGCATCCATACCGGTGCTGCATTTTAGTTGTGCGCAGTATATAGTAGGAGGGGACAGTGCAGAATGTTGCTGTGACCACCAGTATATATATAGCAGTACGGTACAGTAGTCCACTGCTCTACCTCTGTGTCGTCAAGTATACTATGCATCCATACCGGTGCTGCATTTTAGTTGTGCGCAGTATATAGTAGGAGGGGACAGTGCAGAATGTTGCTGTGACCACCGGTATATATATAGCAGTACGGTACAGTAGTCCACTGCTCTACCTCTGTGTCGTCAAGTACACTATGCATCCATACCTGTGCTGCATTTTAGTTGTGCGCAGTATATAGTAGGAGGGGACAGTGCAGAATGTTGCTGTGACCACCAGTATATATATAGCAGTACGGTACAGTAGTCCACTGCTCTACCTCTGTTTTGTCAAGTATACTACAAAAGTTCAGTAAAATGACCCAAAAATCAAAATTAAAAGCGTCTGATGAGAAGCGTAAACTTGCCAATATGCCCTTTACGAGACGGAGTGGCAAGGAACAGCTGAGGCCCTGGCCTATGTTCATGGCTAGTGGTTCAGATTCACATGAGGATGGAAGCACTCATCCTCTCGCTAGAAAACTGCAGTGCCACTCCTAGATGAGCCAGGTGTTTGTGTCGGCCACTTGGGTTTCTTAGCTTAGTCACACAGCTACCTCATTGCACCTCTTTTTTTCTTTGCATCATGTGCTGTTTGGGGACTATTTATTAAATCTGCCATCCTGTCTGACACTGCAGTGGCACTCCTAGATGGGCCAGGTGTTTGTGTTGGCCACCTGGGTCACTTAGCTTAGTCACACAGCTACCTCATTGCACCTCTTTTTCTCTAACGTCCTAGTGGATGCTGGGGACTCCGTCAGGACCATGGGAATAGCGGGCTCCGCAGGAGACAGGGCACATCTAAAAAGCTTTTAGGTCACATGGTGTGTACTGGCTCCTCCCCCTATGACCCTCCTCCAAGCCTCAGTTAGGTTTTTGTGCCCGTCCGAGAAGGGTGCAAACTGGATGGCTCTCTTAAGGAGCTGTTTAGTAAAGTTTTTTTTTAGGTTTCTAATCAGTGATTCCTGCTGGCGACAGGATCACTGCAACGAGGGACTTAGGGGAGAGACTTGCAACTCACCTGCGTGCAGGAGGATTGAAGTTTTAGGCTACTGGACACTGAGCTCCAGAGGGAGTCGGAACACAGGTCAGCCTGGGGTTCGTCCCGGAGCCGCGCCGCCGATCCCCCTTACAGACGCTGAAGAAAGACGGCGGAACGGAGGTCCGGAAACAGGCGGCAGAAGACTTCACAGTCTTCAGAGAGGTAGCGCACAGCACTGCAGCTGTGCGCCATTGTTGCTACACGGCTCACTGACACGGTCACGGAGGGTGCAGGGCGCTGCTGGGGGCGCCCTGGGCAGCAATATAAATACCTATTTGGCAAATAAATACATCACATATAGCCATTAAGGCTATATGTATGTATTTAACCCAGGCCAGTTTTCCTAATAACCGGGAGAAAAGCCCGCCGTGAAAGGGGCGGAGCTTATTCTCCTCAGCACTCAGCGCCATTTTCCTGACCAGCTCCGCTGGTGAGGAAGGCTCCCACTCTCCCCTGCACTACAGAAACAGGGTTAAAGAGAAGGGGGGCATAAATTGGCGATATAATTATATATTAAGAGCCCATATATAGAAACAACACCTTCTAGGGTTGTTATATACATTATGGCGCTTTTGGTGTGTGCTGGCAAACTCTCCCTCTGTCTCCCCAAAGGGCTAGTGGGTCCTGTCCTCTATCAGAGCATTCCCTGTATGTGTGTGCTGTAGGTCGGTACGTGTGTGTCGACATGTATGAGGAAAATGTTGGTGAGGAGACGGAGAAAATTGCCTGTAATGGTGATGTCACTCTCTAGGGAGTCGACACCAGAATGGATGGCTTACTTATGGAATTACGTGATAATGTCAACACGCTGCAAGCCGGTTGACGACATGAGACAGCCGGCGGACAAATTTGTATCGGTCCAGGCGTCTCAGACACCGTCAGGGGCTTGTAAAAACGCCCATTTACCTCAGTCGGTCGACAGACACTGACACGGACACTGACCCCAGTGTCGACGGTGAAGAAACAAACGTATTTTTCCTTTAGGGCCACAAGTTACATGTTAAGGGCAATGAAGGAGGTGTTACGTATTTCTGATACCACAAGTACCACAAATAAGGGTATTTTGTAGGGTGGGAATAAACTACTTGTAGTTTTGCCTGAATCAGATAAATTAAATGAAGTGTGTGATGATACGTGGGGTTCCTCCGACAGAAAGTTATGGGCGGTATACCCTTTTTCCCGCCAGTAGTAAGGGCGAGTTGGAAAACACACCTTAGGGTGGACAAGGCGCTCACACGCATATAAAAAACATGGCGTTACCGTTTCCAGATACGGCCGCCCTCAAGGAGCCAGCTGATAGGAAGCTGAAAAATATCATAACAGTATATACACACATACTGGTGTTATACTACGACCAGCAATCGCCTCAGCCTGGATGTGCAGCGCTGAGGGGGCTTGGTCGGATTTCCTGACTGAAAATTTTGATACCCTTGACAGGGACAGGATTTTATTGTCTATAGAGCATTTTAGGGATGCATTTCTATATATGTGTGATGCGCAGAGGCATATTTGCATTCTGGCATCAAAGAGTAAATGTGATGTACATATCTGCCAGACGAAGACACGACAGTGGTCAGGTGAGGCAGATTCCAGACGGCATATGGAAGTATTGCCGTATAAAGGGGCGGTCCATTGGACCTGGTGGCCATGGCAACAGCTGAAAAATCCACCTTTTGTTACCCCGAGTCACATATTGGCAGAAAAGGACACAGTCTTTTCAGTCTCAGTCCTTTCGTCCCCATACGGGCAGGCGGGCAAAGGCCAGTCATATCTGCCCAGGGGGAGAGGAAAGGGAAGAAGACTGCAGCAAGCAGCTCATTCCCAGGAACAGAAGCTCCTCACGGCTTCTGCCAAGTCCGCAGCATAACGCTGGGGCCGTACAAGCGGACTCAGGTGCGGTAGGGGGTCATCTCAAGAGTTTCAGCAACACTCGCAAGGGAACTCCGGGATCCTACATGTAATATCCCAGGTGTACATTGGAAATTCGAGACGTCTCCCCCTCACACAATTCACAGGCTGTATTCCCAGCAGGTGATAATCAAAGTACCCTTCTTACAACAAGGAAGGGGGTAGTATTCCACACTATATTGTGGTACTGAAGCCAACCGGCTCGGTGAGATCTGAAATATTTGAACACTTACATACAAGCGTTCAAATCAAGATGGAGTCACTCGGAGCAGTGATAGCGAACCAGGAAGAAGGGGACGATATGATGTCACTGGATATCAGGGACGTTTACCTACAGGTCCAAATTTGCCCTTCTCACCAAGGGTACTTCAGGTTCCTGGTACAGAACTGTCACTATCAGTTCAGACGCTGCCGTTTGGATGGTCCACGGCGCCCCGGGTCTTTACCAAGGTAATGGCCGGAATGATGATTTTTCTTAAAAGAAACATGGACGCTTTCCTGATAAGGGCAAGGTCCAGAGAACAGTTGGAGGTCGGAGTAGCACTATCTTAAGTAGTTCTACGACAGCACGAGTGGATTCTAAATATTCCAAAATCGCAGCTTTTTCCGACGACACGTCTACTGTTCCTAGGGAAGATTCTGGACACAGTCCAGAAAAACGTGTTTCTCCCAGTGGAGAAAACCAGGGAGTTATCCGAGCTAATCGGGATCCTCCTAAAACCAGGAAAAGTGTCAGTGCATCATTGCACAAGAGTCCTGGTAAAAATGGTGGCTTATTACGAAGCAATTCCATTCGGCAGATTTCCCGCAAGAACTCTTCAGTGGGATCTGCTGGACAAATGGTCCGGATCGCATCCTCAGATGCATCAGCGGATAACCCTATATCCAAGGAAAAGGGTGTCTCTCCTGTGGTGATTACAGAGTGCTCATCTTCTAGAGGGCCGCAGATTCGGCATTCAGGATTGGATGCCGGTGACCACGGAGGCCAGCCTGAGAGGCTGGGGAACAGTCACACAGGGAAAAAATTTCCAGGGAAGTGTGATTAAGTCTGGAGAATTCTCTCCACATAAATAAGCTTAGAGCAAATTTATAATGCTCTAAACTTAGCTAGACCTCTGCTTCAAGGTCAGCCGATATTGATCCAGTGGGATAACATCACGGCAGTCGCCCACGTAAACAGAAGGGCGGCACAAGAAGCAGGAGGGCAGTGAAAACTGCAAGGATTTTTCGCTAGGCGGAAAATCATGTGATAGCACTGTCAGCAGTGTTCTTTCCGGGAGTGGACGACTGGGAAGCAGACTTCCTCAGCAGGCATGACCTCCACCCGGGAGAGTGGAAACTTCATAGGGAAGTTTTTCAACATGATTGTGGACCGTTGGCAAAGACCAAAGGTGGACATGATGGCGTCCCGCCCGAACAAAAACGGGACAGGTATTCCGCCAGGTCATGAGACCTTCAGGCGATAGCTGCGGATGTTCTGGTAACACCGTGGGTGTACCAGTCTGTGTATGTGTTCCCTCCTCTGTTTTCTCATAACCAGGGTATTGAGAATTATAAGACATAGAGGAGTATGAACTATACTAGTGGCTCCGGATTGGCCAAGAGGGACTTGGTACCCGGAACTTCAAGAAATGCTCACAGAGGACTAAGGGCCTGGGGAGCTAAGAAGGGACTTGATTCAGCAAGTACCATGTCTATTCCAAGACTTACCGCGGCTGCGTTTGACGGCATGGCGGTTGAATGCCGGATCCTGAGGGGAAAAGGCATTCCATAAGAGGTCATACCTACCCTGGTCAAAGCCAGGAAGGAGGTGACCGCACAACGTCATCACCACATGTGGTGAAAATATGTTGCGTGGGTGAGGCCAGGAAGGCTCCACGACGGAAATTCAACTAGGTCGATTTCTACACTTCCTGAAAACAGGAGTGTTTTGGACCTCAAATTGGGGTTCATTAACATTTAAATTTCGGCCCTGTAGATTTTCTTCCAGAAAGAATTGACTTCAGTTCCTGAAGTCCAGATTGTAAAGGATGTATTGCATATACAGCTTTTTTGTGCCCCTAGGGGCACCGTGAGATCTCAACATAGTGTTGGGATTTCTTAAAATCATATTGGTTTGAACCGCTCAAATCTGTGGATTTGAAATATCTCACATGGAAAGTGACCATGCTGTTGACAAATATCTCACATGGGAAGTGACCATGTTGTTAGCCCTGGCCTCGGCCAGGCGATTGTCAGAATGGGCGGCTTTGTCTTACAAAAGCCCATATTAAAATTTTCCATTTGAACAGGACAGAACTGGGACTCGTCTCCAGTTTCTTCATGAAGGGGTGTCAGCGTTTTCACCTGAAACAACCTCTTGTGGTGCCTGCGGCTACTAGGGACTTGGAGGACTCCAAGTTACTAGACGTGGTCAGGGCCCTAAAAATATATATATATATATATATAGTTAGGACGGCTGGAGTCAGAAAGTCTGACTTGCTGTTTATACTGTATACACCCAACAAGCTGGGTGCTCATGCTTCTAAGCAGTCTATTGCACGCTGGATTTGTAGTACAATTCAGCTTGCACATTCTGTGGCAGGCCTGCCACAGACGAAATATGTAGATGCCCATTCCACAAGGAAGGTGGGCTCATCCTGGGCGGCTGCCCGAGGAGTCTCGGCATTACAACTTTGCCGAGCAGCTACGTGGTCAGGGGAGAACACGTTTGTAAAATTTTACAAATTTTGATACTCTGGCTAAGGAGGACCTGGAGTTCTCTCATTCGGTGCTGCAGAGTCATCCGCACTCTCCCGCCCGTTTGGGAGCTTTGGTATAATCCCCATGGTCCTGACGGAGTCCCCAGCATCCACTAGGACGTTAGAGAAAATAAGAATTTACTTACCGATAATTCTATTTCTCGTAGTCCGTAGTGGATGCTGGGCGCCCATCCCAAGTGCGGATTGTCTGCAATGCTTGTACATAGTTATTGTTACAAAAATCGGGTTATTACTATTGTTGTGAGCCATCTTTTCGGAGGCTACTTCGTTTTGTTATCATACTGTTAACTGGGTTCAGATCACAAGTTGTACGGTGTGATTGGTGTGGCTGGTATGAGTCTTACCCGGGATTCAAGATCCTTCCTTATTGTGTACGCTCGTCCGGGCACAGTACCTAACTGAGGCTTGGAGGAGGGTCATAGGGGGAGGAGCCAGTACACACCATGTGACCTAAAAGCTTTTTAGATGTGCCCTGTCTCCTGCGGAGCCCGCTATTCCCATGGTCCTGACGGAGTCCCCAGCATCCACTACGGACTACGAGAAATAGAATTATCGGTAAGTAAATTCTTATTTTTTCTTTGCATCATGTGCTGTTTGGGGACTATTTTTTAAATATGCCATCCTGTCTGACACTGCAGTGCCACTCCTAGATGGGCCAGGTGTTTGTGTCGGCCACTTGGGTCGCTTAGCAAGGTCACACAGCTACCTCATTGCACCTCTTTTTTTCTTTGCATCATGTGCTGTTTGGGGATTATTTTTTAAATCTGCCATCCTGTCTGACACTGCCGTGCCACTCCTAGATGGGCCAGGTGTTTGTGTCGGCCACTTGTGTCGCTTAGCTTAGCCATCCAGCGACCTTGGTGCACCTCTTTTTTTTTTGCATCATGTGCTGTTTGGGGACTATTTTTTAAATCTGCCATCCTGTCTGACACTGCAGTGCCACTCCTAGATGGGCCAGGTGCTTGTGTCGGCCACTTGGGTCGCTTAGCTTAGTCACACAGCTACCTCATTGCACCTCTTTTTTTCTTTGCATCATGTGCTGTTTGGGGACTATTTTTTAAATCTAAAATTACAAAGAAGGATAAACTTATCTGGCGCTACTGATAGGTTGAAGGTCCATACGAATAATCCTTCAGTGCATATCAATCATGAGGATTTGTATCCACCCAAAAGTAAAACAAAGTTACATATAGTGAAGTACAGTTTTTAATTCTGGTTTCAGGTTAATGAAAGTTAAAATTAATTATATATAAAAGCTCCACACACAACTACATGAATAAAATGAAAGTCTTAATGACTGTGATTGAATGAATTACCAGAAGCAAAGAACTGACAAATCAGTTCAATATCAGCATATGTGTAGTGGGTTCCGGATTCCCACAGATCTTATATCACCGCTGAAACCGCTTGCCTGGACTTCACCTCGTCACTGTCACCTCGACCACCAAGTATCGATGTCCCTGCTCCAACGCGTTTCCACCTCTCAAACTGAGGTCTTTTTCAAGGAGATTCCGGGCTGTGTGTGTGGAGAAAAGCCCCCAAATATTTAAATGCAGTCCTATCCAATCCCCATCTTACAACTTCAGCTGATGGTCGTGTAGCAATCTACTACAAATCCCACAATACATTATGCTAAGCTGATACAAGTTCCCGTAGTGACGTAACGTCACTTCCGGTCCGCCACGGAACTCGTATATCCACTAATCCTATTCAATACACCAGGCTACCACCTGTATTCTGTACATCATAGACATCATATACTCCACATAACGGGGGTGCACAGCTGTGTCAAGGTGGACAATACTTTTATCCCTCAAAGTTTTTTAAGTTATTTACGTTTGTGTGTCCATGGTAACGGGAGAGGGGGCGTCAATCAAATCCAGATGGTATTACGTCACTTCCGGTGATGTCCATCTCCATAGCTACCTGGGACGCGTGTCCATTTGTTACCCTATACACTCCTAAACATTCAACAACTTGTCCCATATCCCATGTGTCTGGAGTGTATAGCTGTGCCATGAAGGACAAATTGCCCCATCTTCCAAAATAATACGGCCCCTCCATTAGTGTGTCCGTAGCAATACAGGGCAACGACCGGCTTTCAATGATGTTACGTCACTTCCCGTTGTTTTCATTTCCATAGTAACCCAGAAAGCGTCTCTATCCGTGCGGTCGTATAGCTATCATACTCTGTAGCTATAGCAGCCTATCCTTGTCGTGACCCGGGTCTTCCCATGATCCCTATACATAGTATCACTACCAGTCCTTTGATCATTATGGGATGATCCCGGGGACAATGTTTATGAGTTTGAATAAGCAGACCAATATAAATTCATATATAGTCCAAAAGAATTGGGGAGACGATGTCCTGTAGTTAATAAATAGGAAATAAAAGAGAATAAAAGATATTGATAAAAACATCTACCAATGACATAAATAATCCCCATAAATATAGCAGCAGTACAAACCCCATCACTCAGGATAAAATGAAATCCCAACACGCAAATATAGGGAAATACGAAATGTAAAATACATATATACAGATGGAGTATAAAACGGAATGTGTTCATAAAAACCATTTGATCTCGAAATCATTATTAAGTCCCCCAGGTTTAAGGGTTCCTAACTCAAAAATGGTGCGCATTTCAGATTTCGCTAGCTGACTGGCCAGATCTCTTTGTCTCCAGTGTCCCGATATCTGTTTCAGACCAAAAAATCTTTTGATATTTGATATATTACTTCCATGCTTTTGTCTGAAATGTTCCGACAATGCATGGGTCTGCAGCCCATTCTTAATGTTACGAATATGTTCCCCTATGCGGATTTTCAGGGCTCTAGATGTCCGGCCTATATATACCAATCCGCAGGAGCACTCAATACCGTATACAACGTTTTTAACGTTGCATGTAATGAATTCATTGATCTTAATGGTTTTCCCGTTGATCTCTACTTCTGTGAGTTTTTTGCTATCACCCTTTATTCCTTTACAGCCTATGCAAATACCGCACCTAAAGAATCCCTTTGTTCTTACTCCAGCATTTACTGGTTTGGGGGGGCACATACTCCTTACAATTTTTGAACCTATGTTTGGTGCCCTTCTGTAGATGCATTTAGGTTTTATAGGTAGTGATTTTCCTATAATTGGATCATTTCTTAAAATGTTCCAATGTTTTTTGAGAATCCTCTCTAAAGATTTGTATTGGCTGTTGAACGTTGTTATGAATGCCAAATCATAACTGTTGTCCTTAGCGGAATTGGTGTTTTTTTTAATCAATAGTTCCTCCCTATTTATTGTGTCTATTGTACTCATAGTTTTGTCCAATGAAGTTTCACAAAACCCTGAGGCTAGGAACTTATCCCTCATCTGTGATGCTTGTTCTTTATAATGATCGTTCTTAGAACAATTTCGTTTAATCCTTCGTAGCTGTCCCCCAGGGATTGCTCCAAGCCAGTTGGGATGATGACAGCTTTCTGCTCTCAAAAAAGTGCCCGAATCAGTTGGTTTCGTGTAGCATTTTGTGTGGAGACTGTTGTTCTCCACAAATATAGTCACGTCTAAAAAATTTATGGAGGTGGTACTATCCTCAAACACGACCATCAGCTGAAGTTGTAAGATGGGGATTGGATAGGACTGCTTTTAAATATTTGGGGGCTTTTCTCCACACACACAGCCCGGAATCTCCTTGAAAAAGACCTCAGTTTGAGAGGTGGAAACACGTTGGTGCAGGGACATCGATACTTGGTGGTCGAGGTGACAGTGACGAGGTGAAGTCCAGGCAAGCGGTTTCAGCGGTGATATAAGATCTGTGGGAATCCGGAACCCACTACACATATGCTGATATTGAACTGATTTGTCAGTTCTTTGCTTCTGGTAATTCATTCAATCACAGTCATTAAGACTTTCATTTTATTCATGTAGTTGTGTGTGGAGCTTTTATATATAATTCATTTTAACTGTCATTAACCTGAAACCAGAATTAAAAACTGTACTTCACTATATGTAACTTTGTTTTACTTTTGGGTGGATACAAATCCTCATGATTGATATGCACTGAAGGATTATTCGTATGGACCTTCAACCTATCAGTAGCGCCAGATAAGTTTATCCTTCTTTGTATTTTTGGTTTGGTGTTTGGTGAAGGTGACGGGGAACCCTTCAAATAGGATATTACGGTCTGGCTGCACACTGTGTCTAAAGCGCATCCAATTGTGATCACATTTCTGACCATTGATACGTTATATTTTTTAAATCTGCCATCCTGTCTGACACTGCAGTGGCACTCCTAGATGGGCCAGGTGTTTGTGTTGGCCACCTGGGTCGCTTAGCTTAGTCACACAGCTACCTCATTGCACCTCTTTTTTTCTTTGCATCATGTGCTGTTTGGGGACTATTTTTTAAATCTGCCATCCTGTCTGACACTGCCGTGCCACTCCTAGATGGGCCAGGTGTTTGTGTCGGCCACTTGTGTTGCTTAGCTTAGCCATCCAGCGACCTTGGTGCACCTCTTTTTTTCTTTGCATCATGTGCTGTTTGGGGACTATTTTTTAAATCTGCCATCCTGTCTGACACTGCAGTGCCACTCCTAGATGGGCCAGGTGTTTGTGTCGGCCACTTGGGTCGCTTAGCTTAGCCATCCAGCGACCTCGGTGCAAATTTTAGGACTAAAAATAATATTGTGAGGTGTTCAGAATAGACTGGAAATTAGTGGAAATTATGGTTATTGAGGTTAATAATACTATGGGATCAAAATGACCCCCAAATTCTATGATTTAAGCTGTTTTTGAGGGTTTTTTGTAAAAACACACCCGAATCCGACAAAAAATTTTCAGGGAGGTTTTGCCAAAACGCGTCCGAATCCAAAACACGGCCGCGGAACCAAATCCAAAACCAAAACACAAAACCCGAAAAATTTTCGGTGCACATCACTAGCCAAAACGCGTCCGAATCCAAAACATGGCCGCGGAACCGAATCCAAAACCAAAACACAAAACCTGAAAAATTTCCGGTGCACATCACTAGTAAAATCCTACATTGGTGACAGGGCCAGTTCTAGACTTTGTGGAGCTCAGGGCAAAAGTTTCCTTTGGGCACCCCATATGTTTGAAACAGGGACAGTGCGCTCTGAGAGTGCACCCCCTCTGCTTCTCCTCCTGCTCTGCAGGTGCCTGTACAGCTGCTCGCGTTATAGCGGACAGAAGGAGGGAGTGAGCAGGCGGCAACACGCCCTTTAACTTTTCCAGCGCCTGGAGCTTGTGCTCCACTGGAGCCACCCTCCCTACACCCCTGGGCACCACAATAACAAAGAATATATGTCCCTTTAAAAGTAATGTGAGCCGATGTCGGGCATATCCTTTAGCAGATGGTCAGAAGTTTATATCCTCCTCTCTGTAATCCTGATTCTTTCAAGACGTGTCCTTTTAGGTTACGGTCGTTAGGTCGACACAACTTAGGTTGACTCTCATTAGGTCGACCACTGAAGGTCGACAATGCCATTAGCTTGACATGCATTAGGTCTACATGGCCGCTAGGTCGACATGTACTAGGTCGACATGAGTTTTTCACTTTTTTTTTCATTTTTTTTATTTTTTCATACTTAACGATCCATGTGGACTATGATTGGAATGGTAATCTGCCCTTGCCCGAAGCATTGCGAGCAAAGTGAGCCATGCGAGGGGACACGGTGCACTAATATCAGTTCCCCGTCACTTTACGGAGAAAACCAAAAACTGTCAAAAACATAGTGTTGACCTTTTGACCTGTCGACCTAGTACATGTCGACCTAATGGCCACATCGACCTATTGTCCCTGTCGACCTAATGCATGTCGACCTTCCATGGTCGACCTAATGACTGTCAACCTAACTTGTGTCTATCCAACGACTCATACCCGTCCTTTTCACATTAATCTCAAAGTATAAAAGTACATGCATAGTGTAATTCATTTTTTTTTATAAAAAAATGCAATGTACAAATAAAGACACATATAAATACAAAAAGTGACACAAAATACAGATGTGGAAATGTTTCAGTGAGGAGAGTGAAAAGCAATTACCAGAATTGCTTTCAGAATAGTACAAGCATGTTGTTTTAATGTCCAATGGACTCATCACTCCCTGGCACACTGGGTTCTACAGCACCATTCCAAGGCCCAGAGGATCTTCTCCACCATCTTGATAAATCCACCAGAAGCAATCCGACGCGTTTCACTTTCTACCCAATTCCTGGGTCTTTTTCAAGGCAATAGGTAAAACAGGTCTTTTAAATTACCAGTAAACCCTCTAAACCCCCCATAAAATATATGGTATGAAATGACCATTAAACCTACTAAAACCCAAATTAAATGTAATCTCAAATAGAAATAACCAGTAAAACCTCTAGAACCAAAATAAATATATCAAATGACCAGTGAACCCAAAATAAATATAATATCAAATAAACAGTAAACCCTCTAGAAACAAATTTAATATAATATCAAATAACCAGTAAACCCTCTAAAAACAAAATAAATATAATATCAAATTACCAATAAACCCGCTAAGATCAAACTAAATATAATATCAAAATAAAAGTAATGTCTAATGACCAGTAAATCCTCTAATACCCAAATGAATATAATATCAAATGATTATGAATCCACCTAAATCCCAAAATAAATATAATATAAAATTAAAAATAAACCCTCTAATACCCAAAATAAATTCAGTGTCAGATGACTAGCAGACCCTCTAATATCTAATATATAAAAATGAACATTTGTCCTTCTGTCCTTCTATACAAATCCACAGTTTACAAGCGAAGATCGTGACATTTTACATACGAGCGTATTAAAACACGGCAGAGGAAACTAAAACAATTTGAAATCCCTAGCACCCCTAGGAGGGCAGACAGCAGCACAGAGTAGTATATCAGGAGACAGCATAACTCCGGAATTGCTGGAGCAATGTACTCAAAAATTGGTACACATACTGTATGCCTTACCCTAGCAACAAACACTGTGGGGGAAAGGCACCCCTAGCACCCCTAGGGGTGAGGCAGCAGTACAGAGTATGTCAGCAGACAGCAAAACTGTGGAAGGCCTGGAGCAATTTACACCAAACTTGGAACACATCTGACTTACAATCTGGGAACAAACTCTGTGGGGGTTAGACACCCCTAGGGGTTGGACAGCAGCACAGAGTATTTCAGGAGACAGCATAACTCCCGAATGCCTGCACCAATTTACCACACACTTGGCACACATATGACTTACAAGCTGGGAACAAATACTGTGGGGGTAAGGCACCCCTTGGGGTGAGGCAGCAGCACAGAGTTTTTCAGCAGACAGCATAACTCTGGAATGCCTGAAGCAATTGACACCAAACTTGCTACACATATGACTTATACTCTGGGAACAAACACTGTGGAGGTAACACACCACTAGCACCCTTAGGGGTGGGCCAGCAGCACAGACTACAGTATATCAGGACATGCATGATATGTCAGTGATGACAGGGCTGCATGTGACAGGGCCAGTGACATGATGTGAGGAGGGGAATGCAGGTAGCACAAACCCACACACTGAGAGTTATATAGTGGAAGTAGCACGGTCCCCCAGCAGCACAGATTATATCAGGAGATACATAATGTGCTACGCTATATAAGAAACTGTAAAAAAAATCAATAATTTCACAGTGGCACTGACATGATGTTAGGAGGGGAATGGAGGCAGCAGGAAGCCACAGACTGAGAGTTGTATAGTGGGAAGAGCAGGGTCCCTTGGGGGACTAAAAATTGGTCCGGCCACTACACAAAGTGCGTCAGGTAAGCAAGATATGCCTATATACTAGATCTCCAATCTATGTAAATTAACAAACAACTATCATTCAGCTATCTTCAATGTTATTTATACTGTATGTTTAATATGTACATTTATTTTTGTAAACAGACATTCTTAAAATCCCGGGCAACGCCGAGTACTCCAGCTAGTCCAAAAATAAATATGATATAAAATGACATTTAAATCCTCTAAATTCCCAAATATAATATAAAATAATCATTAGACCCTTTAAACCACCACATATAATGTTAAATGGACATGAAACTCTCTAAGCCCCAACATTAAAATATATATCTGGTACATTACTGACCAGTAAACCATCTAAAACCCTTAATAAATATACCTTTACATGATTAGTAAACCCTAAAAAATAAAAAAATGTAACTAAATATCTAATAAACCCCTGAAACCACCATAACATAATGTTAAATGACCGGTAAATAAACCCTAAAGAAATGACCAGTGACCATTTTGAAATGTAAAATACATATAATATTAAATGACCAGTAAACACTATGAACCCCAAAAATAAATACAATGTTAAATGACCAGTAGATCCTCTAAAAACTAAAATAAATATAATGGTCATATGACCAGTAAAATCTCTCTTCCAACTGACCAGTAAACCTTCTAAAATCCCCCAAAATGTTAAATGACTAGCAAACATACGTTTCAGATGCTTTAATGATATATAGATATCTTTCTCACTCTCTATCTAGGGGTGATATTAACGCCCTGGATCGCATCACAATATGCAATTATAGTGGCAGGATGTATGACCGGACACCGGCAGGGACAGGGCTCCAAGAGCAGCCCATCCATGCGATGTGTTCAGTGAGCTGCCGGTGCTCCAGCGCTATGTCGGTCCCGCTGACCGTACATGCACGGCAGCCATATCTGTGGAGGATATGGCTAATCCCTAATTAAATGTGCTGGGTACGCCAATTCATGTAGTTCCTGAGGTGGAGTTTCATGGATGCAGAGTGTACAGTATCATGCCTTAGTATATTCGCAACGCGTATGCTCAGAAAGTGGTAGCAGGCCAGAAAGGCAATGCATAAGTTGCCTAATGCCTGATAATAACCAATATTGACCTGTAACTAATGAAATGAACATGCCAACACAATAGGTGGAATTAATAAAGACACAGCTTTTATTGACTTAAAACAAGAGAATGAAAAATGGACCTAAGAAAGTATTACAACTCTCAGCTCTAGCCATGAAGCTTTTAACAAATGGGGGCAGATGTACACCCCAATGCAACTACTTAGGGCCAGCTTTGGGAAAGAAGCCCAGGTCCACCTTTAGGGCAGAGACAGCTTGCCCTACATAACATGAAGGGAACCTATTGGCCCTTGGCCACTAAGAAGCTATAGGGCATGATGCGTCAACAGTTTTTTGCGTTAAAAAAAAGAGATAAATTTCACTTTTCTATACTTTTCACATTTTTGTGTTGGCCTAATGTATGTAAGTTTTTCAATTTTATTTATCAGGGTTTTTTTTGTTAAATTATACTTTTCAAGTTTTTTTTTCGAACTTTAACAACTTCTAGTGAAAATGAATGGGATCCTTATGTATCATTGGTTTTTCGTGCAAATTGTCTGAAACTTTTCAGAACTATTTTTCGCCAGCATTTACTGGCGAGTTTTGCAATAGGCAATAATTGATCTTGTAGTAACACCTGTAAAATGTGTTTTTTTTTACTAAAAGTATATGCTTAAATAATTTTTTTCTTAAATTATACATATATATGTTGAACTAGTTTAAAATTGTTGCACTTTTACTATATGTACACTTATAAATGTATATTATATTTATATAACAATCTTTCTCATGTGTAGATAGATAGACACATTAGATAGATAGATAGATAGATAGATAGATAGATAGATAGATAGATAGATAGATAGATAGATAGATAGATAGATAGATAGATAGATAGAACGGCCAGAGGAATTTAATCTTAGTAACATGGATGTTCTTAGCAGTCATTCGAAAAACCAATAGCATTGTCTTATTAAAAAGTTCCCTCCCCTTTCATTGTTTTTTTAGTGTCCCCTAGTAATATTGCTATCCTTTTCTCCAGCTCTGAAACAGAGCATGTTCACTTCATTTCATTTATTAGAAATGCAATAAAACCATTGAAAAGTAGATTGCGATATTATCGCACTTTTGGGCTTTTATCGCAATCACATTTTCGATAAAAAAATTTATACATACTTCGGAAAAAAAAAATCGAAAAAGTGACGAAAAAGACACGATAAGTGACGAAAAAAATGACAAAAAAAGTTGAACAAAAGCATTACACCAGAGATGACAGAAATAGTGATACACACACATGTTGCATAGGGCATCACCGCACAAAGGAGACCAGCGTGCAGCCGACAAGCTGCATCGCCCGGCAACATTATCAGCGTGTGATATAGATTGGCTGCCAGGATGTTACAGGAGTAGCTACTCCCCCCACGCACACTGTTGTCTCACGGCGCCAGCCTCTAGGAGCAAAGTGGTGAGTCCTCCCGTGCTGTGGGCTCACAGGAAGAGTGGCGGCTCCCCCAATAGCAGGCAAGTCTCTCCCTCCCTTTCTCTCTATCTCTCTCCCCCTGCCTAATGTGTAAAAAGGTGGACAGCCTTTCTAATGTGATAAAAACGGGGACTCTACCTGTCTAATGTGTAAAAAGGGGGACTCTGTCTGCCATAATGTGTAAAAAAGGGGACTCTGCCTGCTGTAATGTGTAAAAAAGGGTCACTCTGTCTGCCTAATGTGTAAAAAAGGGGCACTCTGCCTGCCTAATGTGTAAAAAGGGGGACTCTGCCTGCCGTAATGTGTAAAAAAAGACTCTGCCTGCCATAATGAGTAAAAGGGAACTCTACCTGGCGTAATGTGTGACTGGGGCTCTACCTGGCGTAATGTGTATAAGTGGCGCTATTGTGCAGCGTAATTTGAATAATGTTATTGTGTGGCCCCGCCCCTTCCCCACCAAGCCACGCCCCTATATTTTTGGGCGCACGCCTATGGCGCGTACTGGCACCATTTTGTTTAGGGGGGGCGCCTATGCTGTGTCTTGCACACAGAGTTAAAATTACTAGTTACGGCACTGAACACTAATGATGATGCCTTACAGTAAACTTGATACACATGCAGATGCGGGAACATCTCAAGATGTCTTCTGCTCTACTCTAAAATATGCAATTACATGCTTGTTTGCTTTGAATAATGTACGCCCACTTTGCTTCCTTCTCTTCATCAGCTCCATAACCTGTCATTTATTGACTTGTCGTCCCTGTTACTGAATCCCTATGTCACTTGACTGGTTCTTTCTAAGTCATACTTACCTACACTCCCGGAAGCTGCGGGAGGCTCCCGTTTTTTGGGGTAGCCCCCCGCACCCCCGGAAGAGTGGGCAGGTCTCCCGCATCCTGCTCGCATCCTAGTGATGCCAGCAGGATGGAGAGATAATCTCCTGTATTTGCAGGTCCGTCGGGTGGGGAAGGGGTTAAAATGACGCAAATCGCGTCATTTTA
This sequence comes from Pseudophryne corroboree, assembly GCF_028390025.1. NCBI lineage: Eukaryota > Metazoa > Chordata > Amphibia > Anura > Myobatrachidae > Pseudophryne > Pseudophryne corroboree. Next base: position 421,161,948 of record NC_086452.1, on the reverse strand, counting down.
GCCCCGCCCCCTTCCCGCGGCCCCGCGAATTGCGGCATTTTCCGGTATGGGGGCGGGGCTTGGTCATGTCACAGTCCGGCCCCGCCCCCTGAAGACTCCTGAGCGTCTCCTCTTTGGGCTTCTCCCGGAGAGGAGAATCACAATGTAGGCAAGTATGTTAAGTTGATAAGTCACATTCACATTTGATACTGATAGCTGCCCGCACAGTAGCTGACAGTTATACTGTAAAGCGCTGATTTCAGTAATGTATAAAACTCTGATTGTAATGCTTTTCCTTGTACAAAATAAAGTTGTTCCTTTTTAATAAAATGAAACCAAGGCTTAAACTTGTCATGTACTGTAAGTGAATAATGATAATTACATTTTATCTTGGCAAGAAGTACTCACACATATAACCCTGTAAATTATAATCCTTGTAAAGGAAATCTTTATTGTGTGCAAAATAAACTCATTTGAACATGAAATTCCCAGTGGTTGCATACAACAATGGTAGCAGATGCCTTTGGTTTAAAACGAACATGTTTTATATTTATAACAAGGAATTTTCTCCTTATTTAACTGTCTGTGTAAGACGACCCATAAAATATTGCTTACTGCCCAATTATAGCAGTGTAATAGACACATCTTTCATGCAGCAAATTGGCAGCTGCAGTATAAATTGATGTAAATGTAATTTGCCTAAATAGAATATTTTGCATAAACATGATTTCGGCCTGCATGCATATATACTGTATATCTCTGATGCGGAAAAGAACACATGAAAAATGTGGGTGTAAAATACTGTAATTGCGCTATACCGGTAGCTCTCCTTTTAAATGCTTTTTTTGTTGTTATTTGTGTGGGCTAGGGACATAGGACCTAATTCAGACTTGATCGCAGCAGCATAATATTTCTCTAATGGGCAAAACCATGTGCACTGCAGGTGGGACAGATATAACGTGCAGTTAGATTTCGGTGGGTTATTATATTGTTTGTGTGCAGGGTAAATACTGGCTGCTTTATTTTTACACTGCAATTTATATTTCAGTTTGAACACACCCCACCCAAATCTAACTCTCTCTGCATATGTTACATCTGCCCCACCTGCAGTGCACATGGTTTTGCCCATTAGATAAAAATGTTGCTGCTGTGATCAGGTCTGTATTAGGGCCCATAATTAGAAATCTAGAGGCCTCATAGCAGTATTTGTAAAGAACCCCATTCCATCCGCTGCCAGTGTATGGCTACTTTCTGAAACTGTTATAACTAGCATAGACAACTCTGGCCGAGAGGGAGGGGGAGCTGTATGCTGAACTGCGGTGGGTCTAGTGTTCTATGCATTCTGGGCAGTGTCGGACTGGGGTATGAAGGGAACACCGGGGGAATGCAGTGATAGGGGCCCATACTTAGGGGTGTGACCAGCCTACAAAGGGGGTGTGGCCAGCCTCCACAGAGGCTTGAAATGCACAATAGTCTTGTGCAGTGTAATGCAACATATCTACCATGTATAATACAAGTGCAAGTATCTGGAACCTGATCCCTAGAGGAAGGAGTGGGCCCTCAGACAGTGGGGCCCACCGGTGGTTTCCCCTGTACCCCTGTGGGCCAGTCCGACCCTGATTCTGGGTATGTGTGTGTGGGAAAAGGGGGGGGGGCTAGCGAGCATGGTGCCCTCCTTTGCAGCTCATGGCGCCGCTTCGCATACAGTTTGTTCATATCATTTAGGGGGCATGATCATGATTAGTCCACACCCCTTACATTACCCAGGACCGGCTCTGCTCTCTATGGCCCTGACTCTGCTTAAATGCGTAGGGTAGGTGCATTAAGCCTTCAAAGAATTAGCACAATTCTGTTGTCATACAATATAATCTGCACCAAAAATAGTGCTGGTACAAGGCTGAAATGATACTGAAGTCGGGTATTAAACAAGGGGTCTATGTACTATTTCTTGGAGAAAGATAAAGTGGAGAGATAAAAAGTGGATGAAGATAAAGTAACAACCAATCAGCTCCTAACTGTCATGTTACAAGCTGTGTTTGAAAAATTACAGTTAGGAGCTGATTGGCTGATACTTTATCACTCTCTACTTTATCTCTCTCAAAGGCTTGGAATATGGACCCCCAAGTGTACAGCATAGGTGTATTTGTAATGGGTGCGGGGCATGCAGTGCATACAGCCCCCTGTGCATACAGCCCCCTGTACCTGCACTGCACCTCCTGTACCCATATTATACTCACCCTGCGCACTGGCAAGCGGGCCCCTCCTCCTCTTTGGCGCCATCTTCTCAGTGACATCTTCGGGAAATTGACACCACTCAGTGAAAGCAAAGACTCTGGCACTGTGCTCCCTTGTGCCCATTTTCCAGAATATCACTGGGAAGGTGGTACTGAGGAGGGACCTGCTTGCCGATGCAAAAGGTAAGATGTACTGCTGAGGGGAGTTAAGCCTGCTGCACACGGGCCCCCTTGGGCGTTAATATACCCCTGGTATGCAGATAGGGTGGCATACGCGCACGCAGGGGGGGGTTCCGAGTACCTAGAAACCCCCCCTGGTCTCCGTACCTAGAAACCCCCCCTGGTCTCCGATCCATCGGCGCTCCCGTCCGATTTTTAATTTTATTTTTAAATGAGGAGAAGCTTATGCAGCAGCTCCCTCCTCTTTACACTGTCCGAGTGACAGTGTGAACCTGGCTGCTGCTGCTGCTGCTGCTGGCTGCCTGTAGGGGGAGCTGCAGCGGAAGCGCGCAGCTCCTCTCAGGCAGTTCAAGGGGCCATGAGACAGAGCTACGTGAGGCAGTGTCTGCTGTCTTCGGCTCCCACTGTAGTGTAAGGTGAGGAGGGGGTTCTGTTCAATGTTAATGGATGTGTGTATTGCTATGTAAAATGTATAGTGTGTGTGTATTAATGTATGTATGCTAAGTACATGTATAGTGTGTGTGTGTGTGTGTGTAACTATGTATGTTTGCTGTGTGCATATATAGTGTGTGTATGTATATATGCTGTATGCATGTGTACTGTGTGTGCATGTATACTGTGTGCGCTCATCACTAATGTACAGTATGCTGTGTGCATGTATAATGTGTAACTATGTATGCTGTGTGTGTATGTATATATGCTGTATGCATGTGTACTGTGTGTGTGTTGTGTGCATGTATACTGTGCGTGTGTGGCTGTGTGCATGTATACTATGTTTGTATGTTTGCATGTATACTGTTAGTATGTTTACTGTGTGTGTGTGTGTGTGTGTGTGTATGATGTGTGCATGTAAACTGTGTGTGTACACACACATGTATGCTGTGTACAGTATGTGTGTATGTCTATGTACAGATGTTCTGTGTGTGTGTGTGTGTGTGTGTGTGTGTGTGTGTGTGTGTGTATATATATATGTATGTGTGTGTATGTATGTACGTATGTATATGTGTGTATATATGTATATATATATATATTTCTCTATCGTCCTAAGTGGATGCTGGGGTTCCTGAAAGGACCATGGGGAACAGCGGCTCCGCAGGAGACAGGGCACAAAAAAGTAAAGCTTTACTAGGTCAGGTGGTGTGCACTGGCTCCTCCCCCTATGACCCTCCTCCAGACTCCAGTTAGATTTTGTGCCCGAACGAGAAGGGTGCAATCTAGGTGGCTCTCCTAAAGAGCTGCTTAGAGAAAGTTTAGTTTAGGTTTTTTTTTCTTTACAGTGAGTCCTGCTGGCAACAGGATCACTGCAACGTGGGACTTAGGGGGAAAGTAGTAAACTCACCTGCATGCAGAGTGGATTTGCTGCTTGGCTACTGGACACCATTAGCTCCAGAGGGATCGAACACAGGCCCAGCCGTGGAGTCCGGTCCCGGAGCCGCGCCGCCGACCCCCTTGCAGATGCTGAAGCGTGAAGAGGTCCGGAAACCGGCGGCTGAAGACTCCTCAGTCTTCATAAGGTAGCGCACAGCACTGCAGCTGTGCGCCATTTTCCTCTCAGCACACTTCACTGGGCAGTCACTGAGGGTGCAGAGCGCTGGGGGGGGGCGCTCTGAGAGGCAAATATAAACCTTATACAAGGCTAAAAATACCTCACATATAGCCCATAGGGGCTATATGGAGATATTTAACCCCTGCCTGACTGGAAAAATAGCGGGAGAAGAACCCGCCGAAAAAGGGGCGGGGCCTATCTCCTCAGCACACGGCGCCATTTTCTGTCACAGCTCCGCTGGTCAGAACGGCTCCCAGGTCTCTCCCCTGCACGGCACTACAGAAACAGGGTAAAACAGAGAGGGGGGGCACATTAATGGCTATATATATATATATATATTAAAGCAGCTATAAGGGAGCACTTAATATAAGGATATCCCTTGTATATATAGCGCTTTGTGGTGTGTGCTGGCAGACTCTCCCTCTGTCTCCCCAAAAGGGCTAGTGGGTCCTGTCTTCATTAGAGCATTCCCTGTGAGTTTGCGGTGTGTGTCGGTACGTGGTGTCGACATGTATGAGGACGATATTGGTGTGGAGGCGGAGCAATTGCCAAATATGCAGATGTCACCCCCCAGGGGGTCGACACCAGAATGGATGCCTTTATTTGTGGAATTACGTGATGGTTTATCTTCCCTTAAACAGTCAGTTGAGGACATGAGGCGGCCGGACAATCAATTAATGCCTGTCCAGGCGCCTCAAACACCGTCAGGGGCTGTAAAACGCCCTTTGCCTCAGTCGGTCGACACAGACCCAGACACGGGCACTGATTCCAGTGACGACGGTAGAAATTCAAACGTATTTTCCAGTAGGGCCACACGTTATATGATTTTGGCAATGAAGGAGACGTTACATTTAGCTGATACTACAGATACCGTAAAACAGGGTATTATGTATGGTGTGAAAAAACTACAAACAGTTTTTCCTGAATCAGAAGAATTAAATGACGTGTGTGATGAAGCGTGGGTTGCTCCTGATAAAAAGTTGATAATTTCAAAAAAGTTATTGGCATTATACCCTTTCCCGCCAGAGGTTAGGGCGCGCTGGGAAACACCCCCTAAGGTGGACAAGGCGCTCACACGCTTATCCAAACAAGTGGCGTTACCCTCTCCTGAGACGGCCGCACTTAAGGATCCATCAGATAGAAAGATGGAAGTTATTCAAAAGAATATATACACACATGCAGGTGTTATACTACGACCAGCTATAGCAACTGCCTGGATGTGCAGTGCTGGAGTAGTTTGGTCAGAATCCCTGATTGAAAATATTGATACCCTAGATAGGGACAATGTTTTACTGTCGTTAGAACAAATAAAGGATGCATTTATCTATATGCGTGATGCACAGAGGGATATTTGCACACTGGCATCTCGGGTGAGTGCTATGTCCATTTCAGCCAGAAGAGCCTTATGGACACGACAGTGGACAGGCGATGCGGATTCAAAACATCACATGGAGGTTTTGCCGTATAAAGGGGAGGAGTTATTTGGAGTTGGTCTATCAGACTTGGTGGCCACGGCTACTGCCGGGAAATCCACTTTTTTACCTCAAGTCACTCCCCAACAGAGAAAGGCACCGACCTTTCAACCGCAGCCTTTTCGCTCCTACAAAAATAAGAGAGCAAAGGGCTTGTCGTACCTGCCACGAGGCAGAGGAAGAGGGAGGAGACACCAACAGGCAGCTCCTTCCCAGGAACAGAAGCCCTCCCCGGCTCCTGCAAAAACCTCAGCATGACGCTGGGGCCTCTCAAGCGGACTCGGGGACAGTGGGGGGCCGTCTCAAAAATTACAGCGCGCAGTGGGCTCACTCGCAGGTAGACCCCTGGATCCTGCAGATAATATCTCAGGGGTACAGGTTGGAATTAGAGACGGATCCTCCTCATCGTTTCCTGAAGTCTGCCTTACCAACCGTCTCTTCCGAAAGGGAGAGGGTGTTGGAAGCCATTCACAAGCTGTACGCTCAGCAGGTGATAGTCAAAGTACCCCTATTACAACAAGGAAAGGGGTATTATTCCACTCTATTTGTGGTACCGAAGCCGGATGGCTCGGTAAGGCCTATTCTAAATCTGAAGTCCTTGAACCTCTACATAAAAAAGTTCAAGTTCAAGATGGAGTCACTCAGAGCAGTGATAGCGAACCTGGAAGAAGGGGACTTTATGGTATCCTTGGACATCAAGGATGCGTATCTACACGTTCCGATTTACCCCGCACACCAGGGGTACCTCAGGTTCATTGTTCAAAACTGTCACTATCAGTTTCAGACGCTGCCGTTCGGATTGTCCACGGCGCCTCGGGTCTTTACCAAGGTAATGGCCGAGATGATGATTCTTCTTCGAAGAAAAGGCGTATTAGTTATCCCATACTTGGACGATCTCCTAATAAGGGCAAGGTCCAGAGAACAGCTGGAGACAGCTTTAGCACTATCTCAAGAGGTGCTAAGACAACACGGGTGGATTCTGAATATTCCAAAATCCCATTTAATCCCGACAACTCGTCTGCTGTTCCTAGGAATGATTCTGGACACGGTTCAGAAAAAGGTTTTCCTTCCAGAGGAAAAAGCCAAGGAGTTATCCGATCTGGTCAGGAACCTCCTAAAACCAGGAAAAGTGTCAGTACATCAATGCACAAGAGTCCTGGGAAAAATGGTGGCTTCTTACGAAGCAATTCCATTCGGCAGATTCCATGCAAGAATATTCCAAAGGGATCTGTTGGACAAATGGTCAGGGTCGCATCTGCAGATGCACCTGCGAATAACCCTGTCACCAAAGACAAGGGTGTCACTTCTGTGGTGGTTGCAGAAGGCTCACCTATTAGAAGGCCGCAGATTCGGCATTCAGGATTGGATCCTGGTGACCACGGACGCCAGCCTGAGAGGCTGGGGAGCAGTCACACAAGGAAGAAACTTCCAGGGAGTATGGACGAGTCTGGAAAAGTCTCTTCACATAAACATTCTGGAACTAAGAGCAATCTACAATGCTCTAAGCCAGGCGGAACTTCTCCTGCAAGGAAAGCCGGTGTTGATTCAGTCGGACAACATCACGGCGGTCGCCCATGTAAACAGGCAGGGCGGCACAAGAAGCAGGAGTGCAATGGCAGAAGCTGCCAAGATTCTTCGCTGGGCGGAGAATCACGTGATAGCACTGTCAGCAGTGTTCATCCCGGGCGTGGACAACTGGGAAGCAGACTTCCTCAGCAGACACGATCTTCATCCGGGAGAGTGGGGTCTACATCCAGAAGTCTTTAACATGTTAATAGACCGTTGGGAAAGACCAATTGTAGACATGATGGCGTCTCGCCTCAACAAGAAACTGGACAAATATTGCGCCAGGTCAAGAGATCCACAGGCAATAGCTGTGGACGCACTGGTAACTCCTTGGGTGTACCAGTCAGTGTATGTGTTTCCTCCTCTGCCGCTCATACCAAAGGTATTGAAGATCATACGGCAAAGAAGAGTAAGAACAATACTAGTGGTTCCGGATTGGCCGAGAAGGACTTGGTATCCGGAACTTCAAGAGATGCTCACGGACGAACCGTGGCCTCTACCTCTGAGAAGGGACCTGCTACAGCAGGGTCCCTGTCTTTTTCAAGACTTACCGCGGCTGCGTTTGACGGCATGGCGGTTGAACGCCAGATCCTAAAAGGGAAAGGCATTCCAGAAGAAGTCATTCCTACCTTGATTAAGGCACGGAAGGAAGTCACCGTGAAACATTATCACCGCATTTGGCGAAAATATGTAGCGTGGTGCGAGGATCGGAGGGTTCCGACGGAGGAATTCCAACTGGGTCGTTTCCTACATTTCCTGCAATCAGGATTATCTATGGGTCTCAAATTGGGATCCATTAAGGTTCAAATTTCGGCCCTGTCAATATTCTTCCAAAAAGAATTGGCCTCTGTCCCTGAGGTCCAGACTTTTGTCAAGGGAGTACTGCATATACAGCCTCCTGTGGTGCCTCCGGTGGCACCGTGGGATCTAAATGTAGTTTTAGATTTCCTCAAATCCCATTGGTTTGAACCATTGAAAAAGGTGGATTTGAAATATCTCACATTGAAAGTGACTATGTTACTAGCCCTGGCCTCTGCCAGGAGAGTATCTGAATTGGCGGCTTTATCTTATAAAAGTCCTTATCTAATCTTCCATTCGGATAGGGCAGAACTGCGGACTCGTCCGCATTTTCTCCCTAAAGTGGTATCAGCATTTCATCTGAACCAACCTATTGTGGTGCCTGCGGCCACTAGCGACTTGGAGGACTCCAAGTTGTTGGACGTTGTCAGAGCCTTAAAAATATACATTGCAAGGACGGCTGGAGTCAGAAAATCTGACTCGCTGTTTATATTGTATGCACCCAACAAGTTGGGCGCACCTGCTTCTAAGCAGTCGATTGCTCGTTGGATTTGTAACACAATTCAACTTGCACATTCTGTGGCAGGCCTGCCACAGCCTAAAACTGTAAAAGCCCACTCCACAAGGAAGGTGGGCTCATCTTGGGCGGCTGCCCGAGGGGTCTCGGCATTACAACTCTGCCGAGCAGCTACGTGGTCGGGGGAGAACACGTTTGTAAAATTTTACAAATTTGATACCCTGGCAAAGGAGGACCTGGAGTTCTCTCATTCGGTGCTGCAGAGTCATCCGCACTCTCCCGCCCGTTTGGGAGCTTTGGTATAATCCCCATGGTCCTTTCAGGAACCCCAGCATCCACTTAGGACGATAGAGAAAATAAGAATTTACTTACCGATAATTCTATTTCTCGGAGTCCGTAGTGGATGCTGGGCGCCCATCCCAAGTGCGGATTATCTGCAATACTTGTACATAGTTATTGTTAACTAATTCGGGTTATTGTTAAGGAGCCATCTTTAAGAGGCCCTTTCTGTTGTCATACTGTTAACTGGGTTTAGATCACAAGTTGTACGGTGTGATTGGTGTGGCTGGTATGAGTCTTACCCGGGATTCAAAATGCCTCCCTTATTGTGTATGCTCGTCCGGGCACAGTACCTAACTGGAGTCTGGAGGAGGGTCATAGGGGGAGGAGCCAGTGCACACCACCTGACCTAGTAAAGCTTTACTTTTTTGTGCCCTGTCTCCTGCGGAGCCGCTGTTCCCCATGGTCCTTTCAGGAACCCCAGCATCCACTACGGACTCCGAGAAATAGAATTATCGGTAAGTAAATTCTTATTATATACATACATACAGCTTGTGCAGTGTGCTGGCTACTCAATTACGAGCACACACACACATACACGCGCGCACACGGAAACCCCCCCATGAAAATCCTGCGTTTGCCACTGGGTGGTCTGCTTGTAACTATGAATACAACTCAGCATACGGGCGAATATAGACCCCCTTTTATCAAGCCTTGGAGAGTGATAAATAGCATGGTGATAAAGTACCAAAGAATCGGTTCCTAACTTCCATGTCGCAGGCTGTGTTTGAAAAATGACAGGAGCTGGTTGGCTGGTACTTTATCACTGTACCATTTATCACTCTCCAGGGCTTGATAAATCTGGGCCATTATGCCCTCATTTATCAATGAGTGATAAATTTCACTGTGACTGATAAATTGCACCAGCCAGTCAGCTCCTACTGTAACTTCCATGTCAAAGGCTGTGTTTGAAAAATGCCAGTTAGGAGCGGATTGGCTGGTGCAATTTATCACTCACAGTGAAATTTATCACTCATTGATAAATAAGGGCATTAGTCTGTTTGCGCAATGACGGCAGCAATACTTGTGCCCAAACCTGCATCAGCCCAATTATGGCCCTCATTCCGAGTCGTTCGCTCGTTCTTTTTTTTCGCATCGCAGTGAAAATCAGCTTAGAGCGCATGCGCAATGTTCGCACTGTGACTGCGCTAAGTAATTCTGCTATGAAGAAAGGATTTTTACTCACGGCTTTTTGTTCGCACCGGCGAACGTAGTGTGATTGACAGGAAATGGGTGTTACTGGGCGGAAACACGGCGTTTTATGGGCGTGTGGATGAAAACGCTACCGTTTCCGGAAAAAACGCAGGAGTGGCCGGAGAAACGGGGGAGTGTCTGGGCGAACGCTGGGAGTGTTTGTGACGTCAAACCAGGAACGACAAGCACTGAACTGATCGCACAGGCAGAGTAAGTCTGGAGCTACTCTAAAACTGCTAAGTTTTTTTTGTTCGCAATATTGCGTAAACTTCGTTCGCACTTTTAAGATGCTAAGATACACTCCCAGTAGGCGTAGACTAAGCGTGTGTAACTCTGCTAAATTCGCCTTGCGACCGATCAACTCGGAATGAGGGCCTATGTGTACATCACACGTAATAAAAGACTGCTTATCTGAGGTCTTGAGCTTGTCTATTACTTTCTCCCTAGGACTCACTGGATGTGTAGGGAATACACATGGAATAATCCATCAAAGAGTAATTTATAGTAAAACTAAATGCATTGTGATAAAAGTAGAGATGTGCGGAGGGCACTTTTGTGTTTTGTGTTTTGGTTCCATGCTCGTGTTTTGGATCTGGATTGGTTTTGTCAAAACCACTCTTTCGTGTTTTGGTTTTGGATCTGGATGATTTTTGAAAAAAAACATAAAAACAGCTAAAATCACATAATTTGGGGGTAATTTCTAGCCTAAGGCATTATTAACCTCAATAACATTAATTTCCACTGATTTCCAGTCTATTCTGAACACCTCACAATATTGTTTTTAGGCCAAAAGGTTGCACGAGGTCGCTGGATGACTAAGCTAAGCGACACAAGTGTGCGGCACAAACACCTGGCCCATCTAGGAGTGGCATTGCAGTGGCAGACAGGATGGCAGATTTTTTAAAAACAGGCCCCAAACAGCACATCATGCAAAGAAGAAAAAGAGGTGCAATGAGGTAGCTGTATGACTAAGCTAAGCGATACAAGTGTGCCGCACAAACAACATGGGACATGCTGGAATTTGCCCAGATGTAATACACGCACAATGTTGGTGGCACAGGAGAGCGTACCCCTAAACCACACACACACGGCAAAGCCTGTAAAATTTATTTGGATAATAACCCTTTTATTTGGAGCTATTATAATAATATGCAGCAACGGCGAGCGTACCCCTACACCACACAGGGCAAACCCTGTAAAAATTATTTGGATAATAATATAAGTAATTTATATAACTCTTTTATTTGGAGTAAATAATAATTATACAGCACAGGACACAACCACTGTGTTACGTTCACTGTACTTGGTACTCCTGGAACTGGGCGGATGAGCCCCAAGTACAGGAACGTAATGCTGCAATAGATAGAGCTCGGCAGCAACCCCTACAGAAACCTGACTCCGTTGTCTCACCCTCGTTGTCCGCTTACGCCTGCGAGACTATGGTTTCTTGGGCCCACGGCAGCCGCGTTTGAAGGGCGGATTATGTCTGCCCAACTCCGATGCCCCCCGGTCTTAGTTGGAGACAAGGCAAAAGCTGAAATGGGATGATGACAAGGGGGAACCTCTACCTAAAGAAGGAAGTACCTAGCTAGGGGTGCCACAGAACTCAAACAAAGCATGTGCGGCACAGCCGCCGAGACAAAAAACTACAACTCAGGCAGTGCTGTCCACATGCCGAGACAACACCGCTGTGAACCAGCGAGGACAGCACACGCAGAACCCTCTGCAGATAAATCCAAAGCAAAACAACAAGTAGCTACGGCCTAAGCCGACGGACGCGGCAAAGCCGCTACTCACGAAACCGGCACAAACACTGGCAAACGGACAGGAACCCCCAAAGTAGCCGACACAAGCTCTCAGGACCGGAGGACAGGCAGAGTTCCAATGACAGACCAGTGGACACCAAGGAACAGGATACAGGATCAGGAACAGACAAAGCCACTGGACTTCTGGACAGGAACGCTTCAAGGCAGGACACTGGATCAGACACTGGATCAGACACTGGATCAGACACTGGATCAGACACTGGCCTCCTGGACAGGAATGTTTCAAGGCTGGAAGCAGCTAGACAGAAGCTATCACCGGCGTCTGTGTAATGCACTGAGACAGAATATAACAGGCAGCCCTCCAATAGCTGCAGAGAACCTAATTAATTATGTTGTGCAGCTACCCTGCTGCACAACTGACAGGTGCAATTAACAGACAGGTGAGGCTAAACACATGGAAACAGGCTGCAATTACACAGACTCACCACCGGCAGCAAACAAGAGTCTTCTAAACCATAGCAATGGGAAATCCTGGCCTGCAAGAGAACTATAACATAAAATACATAAACAGGAATGAACCACTGCTTGTGGTTCATAACAGTAGCCTCTCCTTAAGGGTGGACACCGGACACCCCATGACACCCACGGGGAACAGAAACAGAAGTATAACACAAAATACATAACCAAAATGAAAAACAGGAATGAGCCACTGCCGTGGCTCATAACACACTGGACTTATAGCAGCACAAGACACCACCACTGGACTGATGCAGCACAAGACAGCACCACTAGACTGGACTTATACGACAGTACCCCTGGAGTTGTATGGCAGTGTCAGAAAGGATGGCACTTTAAAAAAACTAGTCCCCAAACAGCACATAATGCAAAGAAGAAAAAGAGGTGCAAGATGGAATTGTTCTTGGGCCCTCCCACCCACCCTTATGTTGTATAAACAGGACATGCACACTTTAACAAACCAATCATTTCAGCGACAGGGTCTGCCACATGACTGTGGCTGAAATGAATGGTTTGTGTGGGACACCACCAAAAAAGAAGCAATCTCTCCTTGCACAAACTGGCTCTACAGTGGCAAGATGTCGACCTCATCCTCATCCTCCGATTCCTCACCCCTGTCAGTGTGTACATCCTCCTCCTCACAGAGCATTAATTCGTCCCCACTGGAATCCACCATCACAGGTCCCTGTTTACTTTCTGTAGGCAATTGCTGGTAAAGGTCTTCCCGGAGGAATTTATAATTCATTTTGATGAACATCATCTTTTCCACATTTTGTGGAAGTAACCTCCTATGCCGATCGCTGACAAGGTTACCGGCTGCACTAAACACTCTTTTGGAGTACACACTGGAGGGGGGGCAACTTAGGTAAAAATAAAGACAGTTTGTGCAAGGGCATCCAAATTGCCTCTTTTTCCTGCCAGTATACGTACGGACTGTATGACATGCCTACTTGGATGCTGTCACTCATATAATCCTCCACCAATCTTTCAATGGTGACAGAATCATATGCAGTGACAGTAGACATGTCAGTAATCGTTGGCAGGTCCTTCAGTCCGGACCAGATGTCAGCACTCGCGCCTGACTGCCCTGCATCACCGCCAGCGGGTGGGCTAGGAAATGTTATCCTTTTCCTCGCAGCCCCAGTTGCGGGAGAAAGTGAAGGAGGAGCTGTTGACGGGTCACGTTCCGCTTGAGTTGACAATTTTCTCACCAGCAGGTCTTTGTCTGCCGGAAAGAGAGATACAATGTAGGCTTTAAACCTAGTATCGAGCATGGTGGCCAAAATGTAGTGCTCTGATTTCAACAGATTGACTTGTGTCTGCCGGAAAGAGAGATACAACGTAGGCTTTAAACCTAGGATTGAGCACGGTGGCCAAAATATAGTGCTCTGATTTCAACAGATAGACCATGCTTGAATCCTGGCAAAGCGAATGAAGGGCTCCATCCACAAGTCCCACATACTTTGCGGAATCGCTCCATCTTAGCTCCTCCTTCAATTTCAACAGCTGCTTCTGCAAAAGCCTGATGAGGGGAATGACCTAACTCTAGCTGGCAGTGTCTGAACTGACTTCACGTGTGGCAAGTTTGAAGGGTTGGAGAACCTTGCACAAGATGGAAATCATTTTCCACTGTGCTTCAATCAGGTGCATTCCCCCTCCTTTGCCTATATCGTAGGTGGATGTATAGGCTTGAATGGCCTTTTGCTGCTCCTCCATCCTCTGAAGCATATAGAGTGTTGAATTCCACCTCGTTACCACCTCTTGCTTCAGGTAATGGCAGGGCAGGTTCAGGAGTGTTTGCTGGCGCTCCAGTCTTCGGCACGCGGTGGCTGAATGTAGAAAGTGGCCCGCAATTTATTTGGCCACCGACAGCATCTCCTGCACCCCTCTGTCATTTTTCAAAAAATTCTGCACCACCAAATTAATTGTATGTGCAAAACATGGGACATGCTGGAATTTGCCCAGATGTAATGCACGCACAATATTGGTGGCTTTGTCCGATATCACAAATCCCCAGGAGAGTCTAATTGGGGTAAGCCATTGTGCGATGATGTCCCCCAGTTTCCGTAGGAGGTTGTCAGCGGTGTGCCTCTTACGGGAAAGCTGTGATACATATCGCAGCCTGCCTAGGAACGAGTTGGCGTTTGCGAGATGCTGCTGCTGGTGTCGCTGCTGTTGTTGTTGCTGCGGGAGGCAATACATCTACCCAGTGGGCTGTCACAGCCATATCGTCCTCAGTCTGCCCGGTTCCACTTGTCCACATGTTCGTGGTTAAGTGGACAGTGGGTACAACTGCATTTTTTAGTACACTGAGGACACTTTTTCTGACGTCTCTGTACATTCTCGGTATCGCCTGCCTAGTGAAGTGGAACCTAGATGGGATTTGGTACTGGGGACACACTACCTCAAACAATTCTCTAAGTTCCACTGAATTAATGGCGGATAACGGGCGCACGTCTAACACCAACATAGCTGTCAAGGCCTCAATTATCCACTTTGTAAAAGAATGACTGCTGTCATATATCCTCTTCCTCACAAAGGACTGTTGGATAGTCAATTGCTTAGTTGAAGTAGTACAAGTGGTCTTCCGACTTCCCTTCTGGGATGACGATCGACTCCCAGCAGCAACAACAGCAGTGGCAGCAACAGCAGCAGTAGGCATAACACTCAAGGATCCTCCGGAGGAATCCCGGTTAGGAGAGGACTCCTCAGTCTTACCAGTGACACGGCCTGCAGGACTACTGACGTTCCTGACTGAGGAGGAAGTTGACGTTGAGGGAGTTGGTGGTGTGGCTTGCAGGAGTTTGGGTACAAGAAGAACTGATTTAGGTGTCAGTGGACTGCTTACGCTCTTACCCAAAGTTTCACAACTTGACACTGACTTCTGATGAATGCGCAGCAGGTGACGTATAAGGGAGGATGTTCCTAGGTGGTTAATGCCCTTACCCCTACTTATTACAGATTGACAGAGGTAACACACGGCTTGACACCTGTTGTCCGTATTTGTGGAGAAATAAGTCCACGCCGAAGAGGTGGCTTTTTTGGTGTTTTGCCCAGGCATCACAATGGGCTCATTCATTCCACGGACAACAGGTGTCTCCCCCAGTGCCTGATTTAAACAAACCACATCACCATCAGAATCCTCCTCATCAACTTCCTCCTCAGCGCCAGCAAAACCCATATCCTCATCCTGGTGTACTTCAACAGTGACATCTTCAATTTGAATATCAGAAACTGAACTGTGGGTGCTCCTTCCAGCACTTGCAGAGGGCGTGCAAATGGTGGAAGGAGCCACCTCTTCCCATCCAGTGTTGGGAAGGTCAGGCATCGCAACCACCAACACACTTGGACTCTCCTTGGGGATTTGTGATACCATCTTAGAACGCAAAGTTTTTTGCTGTGCTTTTGCCAGCTTAACTCTTATCATTTTTCTAGCGGGAGTATGAGGGCTTCCATCGTCATGTGAAGCTGAACCACTAGTCATGAACATAGGCCAGGACCTCAGCCGTTCCTTGCCACTCTGTGTCGTAAATAGCATATTGGCAAGTTTACGTTTCTCCTCAGACCATTTAAATTTCTTTTTTTGGGTATTTTTACTGAACTTTGGCTTTTTGGATTATACATGCCCTCTACTATGACATTGGGCATCGGCCTTGGCAGGCGACGTTGATGGCATTTCATAATCTATGTCATGACTAGTGGCAGCAGCTTCAGCAGTAGGAGGGAGTGGTTCTTGATCTTTCCCAATTTTATCCTCCAAATTTTTGTTCTCCATTATTTTTCTGGAGTTATATAACAATATACGGTACAGGAGAGCGTACCTCTACACCACACAGGGCAAACCCTGTGAAAATTATTTGGATTAAATATTAATAACCCCTTTATTTGGAGTAAATAATATACAGCACAGAACAGCACCTCTGAACTTATATGGCAGCACCACTAGACTGGATTTATATGGCAGTACCACTGGAATTATACGGCAGTATCACTGGATTTATATGCCAGTACCACTGGAATTATACAGCAGGATCACTGGAACTATACGACAGTATCACTGGAATTATATGGCAGTACCACTGGAGTTATACGGCAGTACCACTGGACATATACGGCAGTATCACTGGACTGGATTTATATGCCAGTACCTCTGGAATTATACACCAGTACCACTGGAATTATACAACAGTATCACTGGAATTATAGGGCAGTACCACTGGAATTATACAACAGTATCACTGGAATTATACGGCAGTACCAATGGAATTATACGGCAGTATCACTGGACTGGATTTATACGGCAGTACCGCTGGTATTATACGGCAGTACCACTGGAATTATACGGCAGTACCACTGGAATTATATGGCAATACCACTGGAGTTATACGGCAGTACCACTGGACATATATGGCAGTATCACTGGACTGGATTTATATGCCAGTACCACTGGAATTATATTCCAGTACCACTGGAATTATACAACAGTATCACTGGAATTATACGGCAGTACCACTGGAATTATACGGCAGTACCACTGGACATATACGGCAGTATCACTGGACTGGATTTATATGGCAGTACCGCTGGAATTATACGCCAGTACCACTGGATTTATACGGCAGTATCACTGGATTTATACGCCAGTACCACTGAAATTATTGGCAGGATCACTGGAATTATATGGCAGGATCACTGGAATTATACGGCAGTACCATTGAATTTATACGCCAGTATAGCTGGACTGGATTTATATGCCAGTACCGCTGGAATTATATGCCAGTATCACTGGAATTATATGGCAGTACCACTGGATTTATACGACAGTACCACTGGACATATGCGGCAGTATCACTGGACTGGATTTATACACCAGTACCGCTGGAATTATATGCCAGTACCACTGGAATTATACGGCAGTATCACTGGAATTATACGGCAGTACCACTGGACATATACGGCAGGATCACTGGACTGGATTTATACACCAGTACCGCTTGAATTATATGCCAGTGCCACTGGAATTATACGGCAGTATCACTGGAATTATACGGCAGTACCACTGGAATTATACAGCAGTACTACTGGACTGGATTTATACGCCAGTACTGCTTGAATTATACGGCAGTACCACAGGAATTATACAGCAGTATCACTGGAATTATACGGCAGTACCACTGGAATTATACAGCAGTACCACTGGACTGGATTTATACAACAGTACTGCTGGAATTATACACCAGTACCACTGGAATTATACAGCAGTATCACTGGATTTATACGGCAGTACCGCTGGACATATACGGCAGTATCAATGGACATATATACAGCAGTATCACTGGACATATACGGCAGTACCACTGGACATATACAGCAGCACAGGGACACCACCACTGGACTGATGCAGGATAACACATCACCACTGCAATGGACTGGACTTATACAGCAGCACTGGACATATGGCAGCAGGGGACACCACCACTGTGACTGGACTGATGCAGCACAACACACCACCACTGTGACTGGACTGATGCAGCACAACACAGCACCACTGGACTGGACTTATACAGCAGCACTGGACATATGGCAGCAGAGGACACCACCACTGTGACTGGACTGATGCAGCACAATACACCACCACTGGACTGATGCAGCACAAGACCGCACCACTGGTCTGGACTTATACAGCAGCACAGGACTTATGGCAGCAGAGGACACAACCACTGTGACTGGACTGATGCAGCACAAGACGAAGACACTACCACAGAACTGATGCAGGATACTGAGGATGGAGACACGTCCTCTCTCTACACTTTCCAGTGCCGTAGTGAAAATGGCGGCGACGCGCGGCTCCTTATATGGAATACAAACCCCCATGAGAATCCGACAGCGGAATAATGATGTTTTGCCTCGTTCTCGTTTCCGTGTCGGGCGGGAAAACCCGAGCCTGACTCGGACCCGGGCTCGGGTAGTGAAGTTCGGGGGGTTCGGTTCTCAGGGAACCAAACCCGCTCATCTCTAGATAAAAGACATTTACTGTATTCTGTATACCTGCATACCAGGGGTATGGGACTCAGGGTCGACAGTGTCTAGGTTGACACCCATTAGGTCGACACCTATTGGTCGACAGTGTCTAGGTCGATACTAGAAATAGGTCGACATAGCCATTAGGTCAACATGAACAAGGTCGACAGGAAAAAATGGTCAACATGAGTTTTTCTTTCTTTTTTTTGTGTCGTTTTCTTCGTAAAGTGACTGGGAACCCCAATTAGTGCACCGTGTCCCCTCGCATGGCTTGCTTGACTCGCCATGCTTTGGGCAAGATGCCTCGCTCCGCTGCCGCTGCGCTCGCCGCAGGTTACTGGTTCCCAATCGTAGTCCATGTGGATCGTAAAGTATGAAAAAGTAAAAAAATAAAAATTTTTGAAAAACTCATGTCGACCTTGTTGCACGTCGACCTTGTTCATGTCGACCTAATGGTCACGTCGACCTATTTGTAGTGTCAACCTATTCACTGTCGACCTAAGGGGTGTCGACCCAGAGTCCGGATACCATAGACCAGCTAGCGGCTGCCACAAGCCTTCCCCTGTAACAGTAGAGTTGCTGCATAAAATAGTTTCTCCTTTTTATGCAACTCCTGTAAAATAAATATTGTTTCTACAATGCTACCGTATATAAAAAAACAAGTCACTAATATTCCGAAGGTTTATTATACTCATAACGACTACAATGTGAAAAATATAACTACAAGCATGTAATGTGAAACGAAAATAGTCAAAGACGCGAAAGAATTATTTCTACAATGTTTTTTGTATTTTAGAATATTTTAAATTGCAGTTTAATTAAAGTTAAAATCACAGATCCTGACATAATTAGCTTCTCTCTTCAAAAGAAATTGGAAGCGAACTTACTTTATTAAATTTTCAATTTGTTTCCTGCAGTGTAACATGATCTTTTCTAATTAATTGTAGGAGAGCGTATCAATATTTTATCAACATATGAAACAGATTAGAAGCCAGCATTTTTTGTTTATCTCAAGATTTATTTCTTTATTAGGATCAGCCCTCTTCCCCATAGCAGGCTTACATGTGCTGCAAAATACACAATTGTGCCACTTCAATGAATACACAAGCGTGATTATTAATACCCCTTTTCCACTTGTAGCACGGGTCGCAGCCGGGAGCCTGACACGGCTGCGACCCGTGCTACAGCCCCCTTCTACACTCAGCTCACCAACCCGACATATTGCCGGGTTGGTGACGCTGCAGGGGCGGTGCTGGGAGATCACATAATCTCCCAGCGCCGCCCTTCCATACACTGTGAATAGGAGCCGTGTCGCATCGACACGGCTTCCGTTCACACTACACAGCTTTCCAGGTTGAACACGCACGTGTTCAACCCGGCAAGCTACCCAGGTAGGATTCCCGGATCACTTGATCCGGGAATTTGCAGGGGGGGGGGCCGTTTCCACTAGGAAAAAACATGGGTAAATGCGCACCCCCGCGCATTTACCCGTGTTTTTAGAGCTAGTGGAAAAATAAGAATTTACTCACCGGTAATTCTATTTCTCGTAGTCCGTAGTGGATGCTGGGACTCCGTAAGGACCATGGGGAATAGCGGCTCCGCAGGAGACTGGGCACAACTAAAAGAAAGCTTTAGACTAACTGGTGTGCACTGGCTCCTCCCACTATGACCCTCCTCCAGACCTCAGTTAGGATACTGTGCCCGGAAGAGCTGACACAATAAGGAAGGATTTTGAATCCCGGGTAAGACTCATACCAGCCACACCAATCACACCGTATAACTCGTGATACAATACCCAGTTAACAGTATGATAACAACTGAGCCTCTCAACAGATGGCTCAACAATAACCCTTTAGTTAAACAATAACTATATACAAGTATTGCAGACAATCCGCACTTGGGATGGGCGCCCAGCATCCACTACGGACTACGAGAAATAGAATTACCGGTGAGTAAATTCTTATTTTCTCTGACGTCCTAAGTGGATGCTGGGACTCCGTAAGGACCATGGGGATTATACCAAAGCTCCCAAACGGGCGGGAGAGTGCGGATGACTCTGCAGCACCGAATGGGCAAACTCTAGGTCCTCCTCAGCCAGAGTGTCAAACTTGTAGAATTTAGCAAATGTGTTTGACCCCGACCAAGTAGCTGCTCGGCAAAGTTGTAGAGCCGAGACCCCTCGGGCAGCCGCCCAAGAAGAGCCCACCTTCCTCGTGGAATGGGCTTTCACTGATTTAGGATGCGGCAGTCCAGCCGCAGAATATGCAAGCTGAATCGTACTACAGATCCAGCGAGCAATAGTCTGCTTTGAAGCAGGTGCACCCAACTTGTTGGGCGCATACAGGATAAATAGCGAGTCAGTCTTTCTGACTCCAGCTGTCCTGGAAACATACATTTTCAGGGCCCTGACTACGTCCAACAACTTGGAAGCAAGTGATTTTCCGCCCATCGGAGAATCCTTGTGGCTTCTGCCATCGCCGTCCTGCTTCTCGTGCCGCCCTGTTGGTTTACATGGGCGACCGCCGTGATGTTGTCTGACTGGATTAGTACCGGCTGGTTTTGAAGCAGGGGTTTTGCCTGACTTAGGGCATTGTAAATGGCCCTCAGCTCCAGAATATTTATGTGCAGGGAAGTCTCCTGACTTGACCATAGTCCTTGGAAGTTTCTTCCCTGTGTGACTGCCCCCCAGCCTCGAAGGCTGGCATCCGTGGTCACCAGGACCCAGTCCTGTATGCCGAATCTGCGGCCCTCTTGAAGATGAGCACTCTGTAGCCACCACAGCAGAGACACCCTGGTCCTTGGAGACAGGGTTATCAGCCGATGCATCTGAAGATGCGATCCGGACCACTTGTCCAACAGGTCCCACTGAAAGGTTCTTGCATGGAACCTGCCGAATGGAATTGCTTCGTAGGAAGCTACCATCTTTCCCAGGATCCGCGTGCAGTGATGCACCGACACCTGTTTTGGTTTTAGGAGGCCTCTGACTAGAGATGACAGCTCCTTGGCCTTCTCCTCCAGGAGAAACACTTTTTTCTGTTCTGTGTCCAGAACCATCCCCAGGAACAGTAGACGTGTCGTAGGGACCAGCTGTGACTTTGGAATATTTAGAATCCGGTCGCGCTGTTGTAGCACCTCCCGAGATAGTGCTACCCCGACCAACAACTGCTCCCTGGACCTCGCCTTTATCAGGAGATCGTCCAAGTACGGGATAATTAAAACTCCCTTTTTTCGAAGGAGTATCATCATTTCGGCCATTACCTTGGTAAAGACCCACGGAGCCGTGGATAGACCGAACGGCAACGTCTGGAATTGGTAATGACAATCCTGTACCACAAATCTGAGGTACTCCTGGTGAGGATGGTAAATGGGGACATGCAGGTAAGCATCCTTGATGTCCAGTGATACCATGTAATCCCCCTCGTCCAGGCTTGCAATAACCGCCCTGAGCGATTCCATCTTGAACTTGAATTTTTTTATATACGTGTTCAAGGATTTCAAATTTAAAATGGGTCTCACCGAACCGTCCGGTTTCGGTACCACAAACATTGTGGAATAGTAACCCCGTCTTTGTTGAAGTAGGGGCACCTTTACTATCACCTTGTGAATTGCCTCTATCACTGCCTCCCTGCCTGAGGGAGTTGTTGGCAAGGCAGATTTGAGGAAACGGCGGGGGGGAGACGTCTCGAATTCCAGCTTGTACCCCTGAGATACTACATGAAAGATCCAGGGATCCACCCGTGAGCGAGCCCACTGATCGCTGAAATTTTTGAGACGGGCCCCCACCGTACCTGGCTCCGCCTGTGGAGCCCCAGCGTCATGCTGTGGACTTAGAGGAAGCGGGGGAGGACTTTTGCTCCTGGGAACTGGCTGTATGCTGCAGCTTTTTCCCTCTACCTCTGCCTCTGGGCAGAAAGGACGCGCCTTTAACCCGCTTGCCCTTATTGGGCCGAAAGGACTGTACCTGATAATACGGTGCTTTCTTTGGCTGTGAGGGAACATGGGGTAAAAATGTAGACTTCCCAGCTGTTGCTGTGGAAACGAGGTCCGAGAGACCATCCCCGAACAACTCCTCACCCTTATAAGGCAAAACTTCCATGTGCCTTTTAGAATCTGCATCTCCTGTCCACTGCCGAGTCCATAACCCTCTCCTGGCAGAAATGGACATTGCACTTATTTTAGATGCCAGCCGGCAAATATCCCTCTGTGCATCCCTCATGTATAAGAGTGCGTCTTTAATATGCTCTACGGTTAGCAATATAGTGTCCCTGTCTAGGGTATAAATATTTTCCGACAGGGAATCTGACCACGCAGCTGCAGCACTGCACATCCATGCTGAAGCAATAGCTGGTCTCAGTATAACACCTGTGTGTGTGTATACAGACTTCAGGATAGCCTCCTGCTTTCTATCAGCAGGTTCCTTCAGGGCGGCCGTATCCGGAGACGGTAGTGCCACCTTCTTTGACAAGCGTGTGAGCGCTTTATCCACCCTAGGGGATGTTTCCCAACGTGACCTATCCTCTGGCGGGAAAGGGTACGCCATTAGTAACCTCTTAGAAATTACCAGTTTCTTATCGGGGAAAGCCCACGCTTCTTCACACACTTCATTTAATTCCTCAGATGGAGGAAAAACAACTGGTAGTTTTTTCTCTCCAAACATAATACCCTTTTTTGTGGTACCTGGGGTAACATCAGAAATATGCAACACATTTTTCATTGCCTCAATCATATAACGTGTGGCCCTATTGGAAATTACATTAGTCTCATCGTCGTCGACACTGGAGTCAGTATCCGTGTCGACATCTGTGTCTGCCATCTGAGGTAGCGGGCGTTTTAGAGCCCCTGATGGCTTTTGAGAAGCCTGGGCAGGCACAGGCTGAGAAGCCGGCTGTCCCATATTTGGTATGTCGTCAAACCTTTTATGCAAGGAGTCGACACTGTCGCATAATTCCTTCCACAGAACCATCCACTCAGGTGTCGACCCCGCAGGGGGTGACATCACATTTATCGGCATCTGCTCCGCCTACACATAAGCCTCCTCATCAAACATGTCGACACAGCCGTACCGACACACCGCATACACACAGGGAATGCTCTGACAGAGGACAGGACCCCACAAAGCCCTTTGGGGAGACAGAGAGAGAGTATGCCAGCACACACCAGAGCGCTATATAACACAGGGATCCCACTATAAATGAGTGTTTTTTCCCTTATAGCTGCTTATATTATATATACTGCGCCTTAATTTAGTGCCCCCCCTCTCTTTTTTACCCTTATGTAGCTTGACACTGCAGGGGAGAGCCAGGGAGCGTCCTTCCAGCGGAGCTGTGAGGGAAAAATGGCGCCAGTGTGCTGAGGGAGATAGCCCCGCCCCTTTTCCGGCGGACTTCTCCCGCTTTTTCTGGAATTCTGGCAGGGGTATTTTTACTCCTATATAGCCTTCCTGACTATATATGGTGTAGATTTGCCAGCCAAGGTGTATTATATTGCCCTCAGGGCACCCCCCCCCCCCCCCCCCCCCCCAGCGCCCTGCACCCATCAGTGACCGGAGTGTGAGGTGTGCATGAGGAGCAATGGCGCTCAGCTGCAGTGCTGTGCGCTACCTTGATGAAGACAGAAGTCTTCTGCCGCCGATTTTCCGGAACACTTCTTGCTTCTGGCTCTGTAAGGGGGCCGGCGGCGCTGCTCCGGGACCGAACGATCGAGGTCGGGTCCTGTGTTCGATCCCTCTGGAGCTAATGGTGTCCAGTAGCCTAAGAAGCCCAAGCTACCTCCAGTCAGGTAGGTTCGCTTCTTCTCCCCTTAGTCCCTCGCTGCAGTGAGTCTGTTGCCAGCAGATCTCACTGTAAAATAAAAAACCTAAAATATACTTTCTTTCTAGGAGCTCAGGAGAGCCCCTAGTGTGCATCCAGCTCAGCCGGGCACAAGATTCTAACTGAGGTCTGGAGGAGGGTCATAGTGGGAGGAGCCAGTGCACACCAGTTAGTCTAAAGCTTCCTTTTAGTTGTGCCCAATCTCCTGCGGAGCCGCTATTCCCCATGGTCCTTACGGAGTCCCAGCATCCACTTAGGATGTCAGAGAAAGGGGTATTATTGTGTGACTCACTAGCAGAGTGCAAAGTCTACCCAATGCCACAAAGATACGGCACTGAAGCTACAGTTTGGATCAGATTCAGAGAACCGGCTGTGCAGAGAGTCGTGTTGCTGGAAGCAAGGTAAGTAGTTGTTGCATATAGTGTGAATTTCTTTCTGGAAAACCCATTTTTGCAGGGATGGATGGGAGGGATAGGACAAGGAAAGGGATACGTGCAGAATCTCCGCTGTTGGGATGCCCGGCGGTCATGTGACTGATGCCGGACTGCCAATACCACTGAGGAGATGGGCGCCAGATCACCAACAGCTGACATCCCAAAGGTGAGCATCAGGGTTCAGGCTTAGGGATAGGGCCCGGGGTAGAAGGGTTAGCCCAAGCCGCACCCCCCTAGGGTTAGCCATTGCTGACACCCCCCGGGGGTTAGCTCTAGCTGCCACCCCACAAGGGTTAAGATTAGGGTGGTGGCAGAGTGGAAATACCCCATTCAATGTAGGCATCTGCAATGTTGGGATGCTGTGGTTGGTTATGCGACCGCCAGCATCCCAACCGCCGGCAAATCGTATGTATTCCCAAGGAAGGGAGCTTACTTACGAGAAGGGCTGCTGAGAGGGGAGGGCAGTACTATTTACCTGGGCTGGGGCTTGATGGATGTGCCTGAAGCCGCTCCCTTACCTGGCAGCAGCCTATGTCTCCTCAGCCAAGTCTCCACTGGTTGTGCAGGGGGGAGCAATCGCACTGATCCCCCCCCCCCGCGCCTTGACCTGCTCCTGCCACACCTCCTTATGTTAGGCCATACCCCCTTAAAATACCCAGGCCTGGCCAGTCTCTCATGAGTGGTCATGCTCCTACATGCTTGACCAAACTCCCAAGTACAGGTGCCTGAAAGATCTCATGCTAGCACTGCCTAGTGTGTCATGGTGTCTTCATCTCACTCTATACAGAACCTGCTGAAAGAGATAAGCAGAAAATAAGATTTTAAACCTACCGGTAAATCTATTTCTCCTAGTCCGTAGAGAATGCTGGGGACTCCGTAAGGACCATGGGGTATAGACGGGCTCCGCAGGAGACAGGGCACCCAAAAAGAACCTTGACTATGGGTGTGCACTGGCTCCTCCCTCTATGCCCCTCCTCCAGACCTCAGCTAGAGAACTGTGCCCAGAGGAGATGGACAATACAAGGCAGGATTTAGCAATCCAAGGGCAAGATTCATACCAGCCCACACCAATCATACCATGTAACCTGGAACATACATAACCAGTTAACAGTATGAACAAACGACAGTAACGGTCCAAGACCGATGTCAACTGTAACATAACCCTTATGTAAGCAACAACTATATACAAGTCTTGCAGAGTTTCCGCACTGGGACAGGCGCCCAGCATCCTCTACGGACTAGGAGAAATAGATTTACCGGTAGGTTTAAAATCTTATTTTCTCTTACGTCCTAGAGGATGCTGGGGACTCCGTAAGGACCATGGGGTTTATACCAAAGCATCCAATCGGGTGGGAGAGTGCGTATGACTCTGCAGCACCGACTGAGCAAACGCTAGGTCCTCATCAGCCGGGGTATCAAACTTGTAGAATTTAGCAAAAGTGCTTGACCCCGACCAAGTCGCCGCTCGGCAAAGTTGTAATGCCGAGACGCCTCGGGCAGCCGCCCAAGAAGAGCCCACCTTCCTAGTGGAATGGGCCTTAACCGAATTTGGTGCCGGCAATCCAGCCGTAGAGTGAGCCTGCTGAATCGTATTACAGATCCAGTGAGCAATAGTCTGCTTCGAAGCAGGAGCGCCAATCTTATTGGCCGCATACAGGACAAACAGAGCCTCTGTTTTCCTAATTCTAGCCGTCCTGGCTACATACATTTTTAAGGCCATGACTACGTCCAGCCAGGGATCTGGAATCCTCCAGGTCACTTGTAGCCACAGGCACCACAATAGGTTGATTCATATGGAACGAAGAAACCACTTTAGGCAAAAATTGCGGACGTGTCCTCAATTCAGCTCGATCCACATGAAAAATCAAGTAGGGGCTCTTGTGTGACAAAGCCGCCAATTCTGACACTCGCCTTGCTGATGCTAAGGCCAACAACATGACCACCTTCCAAGTAAGAAATTTCAACTCAACCTTGTTAATAGGTTCAAACCAGTGTGATTTTGGGAACTGCAACACCACGTTAAGGTCCCATGGTGCCACTGGAGGCACAAAAGGGGGCTGGATGTGCAGCACTCCCTTTACAAACGTCTGGACTTCTGGAAGAGAAGCCAATTCCTTCTGAAAGAAAATCGAGAGGGCCGGAATCTGTACCTTAACAGAGCCTAATTTCAGGCCCATATCCACTCCTGTCTGTAGGAAGTGGAGAAGACGACCCAGATGAAAATCTTCCGTAGGTGCATTCTTGGTCTCACACCAAGACACATACTTTCGCCAGATACAGTGATAATGTTTTATCATCACCTCCTTCCTAGCCTTTATTAAAGTAGGTATAACCTCTTCCGGAATCCCCTTTTTCGCTAGGATTCGGCGTTCAACCGCCATGCCGTCAAACGTAACCGCGGTAAGTCTTGAAATACACAGGGCCCCTGCTGCAACAGGTCTTCCCTCAGAGGAAGAGGCCAGGGATCTCCTGTGAGCATCTCTTGTAGATCCGAGTACCAGGCCCTTCGTGGCCAGTCTGGGACAACGAGTATCGTCTGTACTCTTCTTCGTCTTATGATCCTCAACACTTTTGTGATGAGAGGAAGAGGAGGAAACACGTAGACCGATTTGAACACCCACGGTGTTACCAGAGCGTCTACTGCTACTGCCTGAGGGTCCCGAGACCTGGCGCAATACCTCCGAAGTTTTTTGTTGAGGCGTGACGCCATCATGTCTATTTGAGGAGTTCCCCAAAGACGTGTTACGTCTGCAAAGACTTCTTGATGAAGTCCCCACTCTCCTGGATGGAGATCGTGTCTGCAGAGGAAGTCTGCTTCCCAGTTGTCCACTCCCGGAATGAAGACAGCCGACAGAGCGCTTACATGATTTTCCGCCCAGCGAAGGATCCTTGTGGCTTCCGCCATCGCGACTCTGCTTCTTGTTCCGCCTTGGCGGTTCACATGAGCCACTGCTGTGACATTGTCTGATTGAATCAGAATCGGTAGGTTTCGAAGAAAACTCTCCGCTTGTCGAAGGCCGATGTAAATGGCCCTGAGTTCCAACACATTGATGTGTAGAGAGGACTCCTGGTCTGACCAAAGACCCTGAAATTTTTTTCCCTGTGTGACCGCTCCCCATCCTCGGAGGCTCGCGTCCGTGGTAACCAGGATCCAATCCTGAATTCTGAACCTGCGACCCTCCAGGAGGTGAGCACTTTGCAACCACCACAGGAGGGACACTCTGGTCCCTGGGGACAGAGTTATTTTCCGATGTAAGTGCAGATGGAACCCGGACCACTTGTCCAGAAGGTCCCATTGAAAAGTCCTTGCATGGAACCTTCCGAAGGGAATGGCCTCGTAGGCCGCCACCATTTTCCCCAGAACTCGAGTGCATTGGTGAACTCACACCCTTTTCGGTTTTAGCAGGTCTCTGACCATGTTCTGGATGTCTTGGACTTTCTCTATTGGGAGGAAGACCTTCATGTGTTCCGTATCCAGTATCATACCTAGGAACGGTAGTCGAGTTGTCGGAATCAACTGTGACTTCGGTAGATTTAGAATCCAACCGTGTTGCTGGAGCACTCTCAGAGAGAGCGCCACACTGCTCAGCAATTTCTCCCTTGATCTCGCTTTTATCAGGAGATCGTCCAAGTATGGGATAATTGTGACTCCATGCTTGCGCAGGACCACCATCATTTCCGCCATTATCTTGGTGAAAATCCTCGGGCCGTGGAGAGTCCAAACGGCAATGTCTGAAATTGGTAATGACAATCCTGTACAGCGAATCTCAGGTATTCCTGATGGGGGGCATATATGGGGACATGAAGGTACGCATCCTTTATGTCCAGAGACACCATAAACTCCCCCTCCTCCATGTTGGCTATTATCGCTCTGAGAGATTCCATTTTGAATTTGAATCTTTTTATGTACAGGTTTAGGGATTTCAGATTCAAAATAGGTCTGACCGAACCGTCCGGTTTCGGGACCACAAATAGGGTTGAGTAGTAGCCTCTTCCCTGCTGGTGCAGGGGAACCTTGATTATCACTTGCTGTATACACAGCGTTTGAATTGCAGCTAACACTATATCCCTTTCCGATGTGGAAGCTGGTAGGGCCGATTTGAAAAATCGGCGCGGGGGCACCTCCTCGAATTCCAATTTGTAACCCTGGGAAACTATTTCCAACACCCAGGGATTCAGGTCCGAACTGACCCAGGCCTGACTGAAAAGTCGAAGACGTGCCCCCACCGGTGCGGACTCCCTCAGGGGAGCCCCAGCGTCATGCTGTGGGTTTTGGAGCAGCCGGGGAGGACTTTTGGTCCCGGGCACCTGCCGAAGCAGGTGCTCTCTTGCCTTTGCCCTTACCTCTGGCGAGGAAAGAGGATCCCCGACCTCTCTTGGTTACTTTCTTTTGCTGTTGGGGAATATATGGTAAAAAATTTGATTTGCCTGCTGTAGCTGTGGAAACCAGGTCCGTCAGCCCATCCCCAAACAATACATAACCCTTATAGGGTAGTACTTCCATATGTTTTTTGGAATCCGCATCACCCGTCCATTGGCGAGTCCATAAGGATCTTCTCGCTGAGACAGACATGGCATTGGCCCTAGAAGCTAGCAATCCAATGTCCCTTTGAGCATCCCTCATAAATAAGACTGCGTCTTTAATATGGGCTAGAGTTAGGAATATAGTATCCTTATCCATATTATCAAATTGATCTGTCAGCTAATCTGCCAAGCTGCAATTGCGCTACACACCCATGCCGACGCAATTGTCGGTCTTAGCACAGCACCCGTATGAGAATAAATACACTTTAAGGTAGTTTCTTGCCTGCGATCTGCAGGGTCCGTAAGGGCTGCTGTGTCAGGAGACGGTAGCGCCACTTTCTTGGACAAGCGCGTCAGGGCCTTGTCCACAGTGGGGGGTGATTCCCAAATCTCCCAGTCCTGCTTAGGGAAGGGGTATGCCATATAAATTCTTTTGGGGATCTGCGGTCTCTTATCCGGAGTCTCCCAAGCTTTTTCAAAGAAATCATTCAATTCATGAGATGTGGGAAAGTTAATAATCTGTTTCTTTTCCTTAAACATGTGTACCCTTGTGTCGGGGACCGAGGGTTCATCCACAATATGCAACACATCCCTTATTGCCACAATCATACACTGAATGGTTTTAGTCACCCTAGGGTGCAATATTACTTCGTCATAGTCGACACTGGAATCAGAATCCGTGTCGGTAGTAGTGTCTTGTGTTAAGGGACGCTTTTGAGACCCCGACGGGCCCTGTGAGTCGATCCAATCCGAGGATTGACCACCTGATGTCCCCCCTAATTCAGCCTTCTCAAGCCTTTTATGTAAAGATGCCACACTTGCATTCAACATATGCCACATGTCCATCCAATCTGGAGTCGGCACAACCGACGGGGACACACCACTCATTTGCTCCACCTCCTCCTTGGAGAAGCCTTCCGCCTCAGACATGTCGACACACACGTACCGACACCCCCCACACACAGGGATTAACCTATAAGGGGACAAAACCCCAACCAGGCCCTAAGGAGAGACAGAGAGAGAGTATGCCAGCACACACCAGCGCTTAAAAACACTGGAAAAAATATGTCCAGATAGCGCTTTTCTATATATAATATGCCAATTCCCACTCACTGCGTCGCCAAAGTGCCCCCCTCCTCTTTTTTCCAGCCTGTGATGTTCAGAAGGGGAGAGACCAGGGAGCCAGCGTTTTCCTCTGTGGAGAAAATGGCGCTGGTTAGTGCTGAGGATCAAGCCCCGCCCACCCGACGGCGGGCTTCGGTCCCAGTGATTTTTCAATAAAAATGGCGGGGGATCATAGATTTACTGCTTCCGCAGCCTAATCAATCTGTATTTGCCCAAATGTGAGGTTTATTGCTGCCCAGAGCGCCCCCCCCCCCCCCCCCCCCTGCGCCCTGCACCCTTCAGTGCTGCTCTGTGTGTGTGTGTGACTGGGAGCAATGGCGCGCGCCTTATCTCATGAAGATCTGATGTCTTCTGCCGCCTAAGATGTCTTCTTCCCTTCTCTATCCGGCTTCTATCTTCGGCATCTGTGAGGAGGACGGCGGCGCAGCTCCGGGACGAACCCCAGGTGAGACCTGTGTTCCGACTCCCTCTGGAGCTAATGGTGTCCAGTAGCCTTAGAAGCAGTGCCCAACTTGACAAGCCAGCTCTGCTTCTGTCTCCTCGGTCCCACGATGCAGGGAGCCTGTTGCCAACAGGACTCCCTGAAAATAAAAAACCTAACAAAATTCTTCTTCAACAGAAAACTCTGGAGAGCTCTCTGCAGTGCACCCATTCTCCTCTGGGCACAAGATCTAACTGAGGTCTGGAGGAGGGGCATAGAGGGAGGAGCCAGTGCACACCCATAGTCAAGGTTCTTTTTGGGTGCCCTGTCTCCTGCGGAGCCCGTCTATACCCCATGGTCCTTACGGAGTCCCCAGCATCCTCTAGGACGTAAGAGAAATTCAAAGTAGTCCTGGAAAATGTAGAAAAGGAACTTTGTGTTGTAGGCCGTGCCAGACTGTCAGCACACAGTGGGTTCTCAGACCCTCTTACTTCAAGCGGTGGTACCCAACATGTCTCTACTGGCCAGTCATCTCAGGATGTTCCTGTTGTTTCAGCTTCAGTATACTGTTCCTGTGATCCGAGCTGCATGGGCGCTGCCATCTTGCCTGAGGTCAGCTGGTACTATTACAGCCACTCACAGATACTTATTTCTACCTCTATGACTGTCTGTTATTACCCAGTCTTGTTTTTTTACTGTTGCAATAGTTTTGTTTTATGTTATCACTGTTTCCAATTGTAAAGCGCATCTGCCAATATGGTATGCAAGAAAAGCAGCCAATGCTTTGCTGAAATTGGGTACATCATGATGGGTCTGGGTATTTTTGTGGCGGTTCAATGAGTAACATACTTTGGCACGATTTTCAATTGAGAATAATGGCCCTCATTCCGAGTTGATCGCTGCTGCCGTTGTTCGCTGCGTAGCGATCATTTTAAAAAATGGCAAAACTGTGCATGTGTATGCACCGCAGTGCGCACACGCGACGTACGGGTACAAAGAGCATTGTGGTTTTGCACAGGTTCTAGCGACGCTTTCAGTCACACTGGCGAACGCAGGGAGATTGACAGGAAATGGGAGTTTCTGGGTGGCAACTGACCATTTTCTGGGAGTGTTAGGAAAAATGCAGGCGTGGCCGGGCGTTTGCTGGGCGGGTATCCAACGTCATTACCGTGTCATTCGTCGCAGCAATCATCGCACAGAATAAGTAACTACAGGGCTGGTCTTGTTTTGCACAAAATGTGTTTGTACCCGCTGCACAGGCGATCGCACTCTTGCAAATCGAAAATACACTCCCCCGTGGGTGGCGACTATGCGTTTGCACGGCTGCTAAAAGTAGCTAGCGAGCGATCAACTCGGAATGAGGGCCAATATTAGGTAAACTGGGAGAAAGAGATTGCAGAGCAGGTGGGAAATAACTATTGAAATCCACGTTTAACCCTGTTTTGTGCAGATGAGAGGTGACCTTTAAATTCATTTTAAAATGTTTTATTTTTTCCATAGGAAATGCATTTGAAACTGAGAGAACATTTATAAACATAGTCAACCATTAAAAAGACTCTGTGTTTGAAAGATTAAATGAAAATAGTTTTTGACTATTAATCCAGGCAATGTATTCAACTTTATTTTATTGTAAGTGATACTCTTGCCAAGAGAGACTTAATTATAAAACTCCCATTTAGACAGAATCAGAGGCTATATGCGATGCTTTAGAATTTCTTATGTTAACGTAATTTAACCTAAGTTCATGGTTTGTAGATTCACTACTTTGTGTCCATATATCTTATTAAGTGAGAGGGTTCTATCAATATCAGACTATGCATTTCATTAGGTACATTTTTTCCCATAATTTGCACAACCTTTAAGTCTGTACTCCAGCTATTATGTCTAAGTGGCAATTTGTCTTAGATAATTTATAAACTGAAAAGGACGGATTATCCTATGACAATATCACCAAATACTAATGAATGCGGATGGACTGGCACTTGGGGATGTAGGAGGTGACACTTGTGTTTAACATCTTCAGAAAACCGGTAGATCAAATTATTCAACTCTGCCATTGATTAGTGCTGTGAGAAGGGCAGATTAGCTGTCTAGACAGGATTGACTATCAAAAGCCTATAGTGCTGCAGTTTGGTGATTTTGTTGCTTTCTTACAAAAGGAAACACACTGTATGTCTGTCGAAATGTAATGCTGGGTTCACACTAAACGATATTGCCTGATTCCGACATTTTGGAACGACAGATCGTTCATATCGTCCAGGGTGTATGCCCTAGATCACAGGTTCCCAAACTCGGTCCTCAGGACCCCACACAGTGCATGTTTTGCAGGTCTCCTCACAGAATCACAAGCGAAATTAGCTCCACCGGTGGACCTTTTAAAATGCGTCAATGAGTAATTTATACACCTGTGCACCTGCTGGGTTACCTGTAAAACATGCACTGTGTTGGGTCCTGATGACCGAGTTTTAGAACCTGTGCCCTAGATCATCAACGATGCACCTTCCTGCGGATCGTTAACGACAGGCATGTCAAACTCGTGGTCCTCCAGCTGTTGTGAAACTACAAGTCCCAGCATGCTTTGTCAGCATACCTTCCACTGATCAGCTGGTAAAGCATGCTGGGACTTGTAGTTTCACAACAGCTGGATGACCATGAGTTTGACATGCCTGGTCAACGACATCCCCTGTCGTCCGTACATGTAGGTCAATCAGGGGATGCCGCTGACGATACCATGCCACCAAATGCAGCATGGACCCTGATCCCCCCCCACACACACACACACCCGTGATCGTTCGTGGCATCAGCAAGTGTGTATGCACTTGCTAATGCCGCCAGCCCGCCAGTACCCGCTGCACACGATATTGTCTGCCTCACGCAAATGTGCTGGGAAAACACTATCGTCTAGTAGTGTGTACCCAGCTTAACTCCTTTCTGTGCCAGGAGAGCGGAGAGGAGCATAAATGTCTGCAAAGGGACAGCAAAAGGTGCCTGCCCCGTTCCCAGGAATCTTACCTTAATTCCTAGTAATACATAAGTCACAACCAGGGCTGCCATCAAAAATTGTGGCGCTCAATGCAAATGTAATAGAACTTTGGTGACTTATTTACATCTGTCTCATGGCACCAGCACTGATGATCCCTTAAGGGGCTGCTTTATCAAAGGACAAATATCTCTACTGGTGTAGACATTTTACTACTTTCCCTGAATATGCAAGTATACCTCCCAACCGTCCTAGCAGAGCTGCAGGTGAGTAGATGCATGTACACGTAAGCGAAACAATGAAGGGAGAGGTGAATGGTGTCCAGAAGCTTTGGCAATGACACTTTCTCAGGCTGGCATGCAGAGAGTCCGTATTCCCACCTCCCATATGTTAATAAGTAGGTTAAAGGGTTAATTCTCATGATCAGGACCGTTAAACCATATGGCAGGTTCCCTTGCTAGAGATGGGGAATGGCCTAGCGTGGAGGTATGGCTGCTAGGAAAATGATCAGTTAATTGGTAAGCGCTGATTAGAAAAGTGTTACATGTGTTGAGAAAATGAATAAATAAACAAAAGGCCAAATACATTAAATACAATGCAATATGTTTACAGCTCCTTTAGGAGACTTTTGTAGGGAATGCCTGGAATGCGTTGGTGGCACAGTGTGAGCTGTGCCTTACGCTGTCCCTGAGCTTACGGTATATGCTAAATACTAGTGGGCTAAGGGACCTGTGACGTCAGGGGGCGGAGTAAGGACGGCAGGATACTACTTTCAGTATCCACGCCACCAACTAATACCTTTAGTAATCAGGTGGCGAGCAAAGTGAGCCACCGTGCCCGAAGCGTGGCAAGCAAAGCGAGCCCACGAGGGTCCATTTCTGGACCCTTTGCCGAACTTGCTCTTCCCCTTCTTTTGCATGTCACGTGGGTCAAATGTCCCTTAGCCCACTAGGAAATAGACACAACCCTGAACTTACCCTAGCCAACGGTGTATTTCTTCTTCAGCCGGGCGCTGTGGGAGGCAGCGTGCAGCGGGCGCGGCACTCAGCGATGACGTCACCGCCTTTACAGAGCATGGCGGAGAATGTCAGAATGCCAAAGTCACAGTCTCTCCCAGTAGCCTTCTCTCGGCCTACGCGTTTCGCGCCACTGTGGGCGCTTTGTCATTGCTAGGAAAATGAGTCATTATCAAGATTGAGGGGCAGATTTATTAAGCTTGGTGAAGTGATAAAGTGGAAGGTGATAAAGGATCAGCCAGTCAGCTCCTAACTGTCATTTTTTCAAACCCAGCCTGTAACATGGAAGTTAGGAGCTGACTGGCTGGTGCGTTATCACCTTCCACTTTATCACTTCACCGAGCTTAATAAATCTGCCCCTGAGTTTGTTGCTGTGAGGAGCCAGCAAATGCTACGTGGAAGGGGAGGGGTGGTTGCTCCGCCTCCATGGCTGGAGAGGGTATTGATTACCCAGGTATCCAGAGAAGCCTGGGTCCTGGTAATATGTGCCACGCCCATCTCCCACTCAGCACCCACCTTTGTTTGGGGAAACCTATTATACTAGTACCCGTACTGGTCCTATACATGTTCTGCAACTGACAAATCTATCTGGATGGCATTAACAGATTGTGCTATTCTTGAATACTACATTTTTTAATTGATAACTTTTGAAAATTATATATATATATATATATATATATATATATATATATATTATTATTTTTTTAAATATTTTTTTTTTGGGGGGGGGGGTGCAACTTAGTGGGAACAGATACCAAAACTAGATAATTCTTGCAGTCATCTGTAGTGCAGGCCAATGCAGCATTAAGTTCGCCCTTACATCTCCAAGCAGGACAATCATGATGCCGCTGGGCATTGCTCAGTTGCCCCGTTGGCCAGCGGCACTACAAAAACGATCTTATCACACAAGTAGGGATTGTTCTTATTTTTTACAGTGGCAGTAGATTATTTTCCCTTAACACAGTGTTTCTCTACATGGGGTACTTACCATGACATTCAGGGGCACGTTAATAAAAAAATTGTAATGGTTGGGTGGGCCTGGACATCCAGATGATAGACACATAGGAAAAGCAGTGTCGCAGGGATCTCTAGCCCCATACATAATGCATTATACTGTAGTAGAACCCTGAGAACAAAATGAAAAATGATATCTATATATATAAATGCGAAAGCCCTCACTCACTCACTCGCTCACTCACTTCCTCACTCATCACTAATTCTCTGACTTCCGGATATGTTAGGAAGATGAAATGTAACATAGGTATTCTGCAGGTGGAAAATAGGAAAACTACATAATTAGAATTCTAATAAACCTCCCCTAAGAGGATGAAAAGGGGGATGACATAATGACATCATTACCGATGTGTGGCTTGTGTTGCATGAACGGTAACACCCAAACATAACAATCTCATAAAAAAATGTATGGCACCTCCAGAGTGTAGAATTTCATAAACTACAAAAATGTTCCTGTCACTTTTACCGTATCTGCTACAGGTGCTCCTCAGGTAACGCCAAGAATCATGGATTAATATTTACTTACATTAACACGTCTCAAATTTACAGCTCTACAGATTTACCAAATTTTTGACACTCATTTATATTTACAACCATGAAAATCAGAATCTCCCGTGTGAAGAATGGGTAGAACAGCTAGTATTATATACATATGTATATATAAATATATATATATATATATATATATATATATATAAACGCATAGTAAAAATCAGCGGCACTCAGAGACAGTCTCTGAGTGCCGCTGATTTTTACTATGCGTTTGTAATTGGATTTCCTTCAGAGGGCACCAGGGCAGCTGCACCAATTGTGGGAGTGCCGGTCCAATTTTTGTCTTTATATATATATATATATATATATATATATATATAAATAAATGTGAAAGCCCTCACTCACTCACTGACTCCTCACTGACTTACTCATCACTAATTCTCTTACTTCTCAATATGTTAGGAAGATGAAATGTAAAAATAAGATTTTAAACCTACCGGTAAATCTTTTTCTCGTAGTCCGTAGAGGATGCTGGAGACTCCGTAAGGACCATGGGGATAGACGGGCTCCGCAGGAGACATGGGCACTTTAAGAAAGACTTTAGATCTGGTGTGCACTGGCTCCTCCCTCTATGCCCCTCCTCCAGACCTCAGTTAGAGAAACTGTGCCCAGAGGAGACGGACAGTACGAGGAAAGGATTTTTGTTAATCCAAGGGCAAGATTCATACCAGCCACACCAATCACACCGTATAACTTGTGATATACTATCCAGTTAACAGTATGAAAACAACATAGCATCAGTCCAAGACCGATGAGACTATAACATTACCCTTATTTAAGCAATAACTATATACAAGTCTTGCAGAAGTAGTCCGCACTTGGGACGGGCGCCCAGCATCCTCTACGGACTACGAGAAAAAGATTTACCGGTAGGTTTAAAATCTTATTTTCTCTTACGTCCTAGAGGATGCTGGGGATTCCGTAAGGACCATGGGGATTATACCAAAGCTCCCAAACGGGCGGGAGAGTGCGGATGACTCTGCAGCACCGATTGAGCAAACAGGAGGTCCTCATTAGCCAGGGTATCAAACTTATAGAACTTTGCAAAGGAGTTTGAACCCGACCAAGTAGTAGCTCGGCACAGCTGTAGCGCCGGGACCCCTCTGGCAGCCGCCCAAGAAGAGCCCACCTTCCTAGTGGAATGGGCCTTGACCGATTTAGTTAACGGCAATCCCGCTGTAGAATGCGCCTGCTGAATCGTGTTACAGATCCAGCGAGCAATAGTCTACTTTGAAGCAGGGGCACCAATCTTGTTGGTTGCATACATGACAAACAGTGCTTCTGTTTTTCTGACTGTAGCCGATCTGGCCACGTAAATTTTCAAAGCCCTGACCACATCAAGGGACTCGGGACCCTCCAAGTCACGCGTAGCCACAGGCACCACAATAGTTCATATGAAAGGATGAAACCACTTTTGGCAGGAATTGAGGATGGGTCCGCAATTCCGCTCTATCCATATGGAGAACCAGATAGGGGCTTTTATGTGATAAAGCCGCTAATTCCGACACTCGCCTAGCCGAAGCCAAGGCTAATAACATGACCACCTTCCAAGTGAGATTTTTCAACTCCACCGTTTTAAGTGGTTCAAACCAGTGTGACTTAATGAAACTTAACACCACGTTAAGGTCCCAAGGCGCCACCGGAGGTACAAAAGGAGGCTGAATATGCAGCACTCCCTTCACAAAAGTTTGTACTTCAGGGAGAGAGGCCAATTCCTTTTGAAAGAAAATGGATAGGGCCGAAATCTGAACCTTAATGGAGCCTAAGTTTTAGGCCCAAATTCACTCCAGTTTGCAGGAAGTGAAGGAAACGGCCCAGATGGAATTCTTCCATAGGAGCATTCCTGGCCTCACACCAAGAAACATATTTTTGCCATATACGGTGATAATGTTTAGATGTCATGTCCTTCCTAGCCTTTATTAGCGTAGGAATGACCTCATCCGGAATACCCTTATCCGCTAGGATCCGGCGTTTAACCGCCATGCCGTCCAACGCAGCCGCGGTAGGTGTTGGAATAGACATGGCCCCTGTTGCAACCGGTCCTGTCTTAGAGGAAGAGGCCACGGATCTTCTGTGAGCATTTCCTGCAGATCCGGATACCAGGTCCTTCGTGGCCAATCTGGAACAATGAGGATTGTTCTCATTCCTCTCAATCCTACCATTCTCAATACCTTGGGTATGAGAGGTAGAGGGGAAAATACATAGACCGACTGGAACACCCACGGTGTCACTAGGGCATCTACAGCTACTGCCTGAGGGTCTCTTGACCTGGTGCAATACCTCTGTAGCTTCTTGTTGAGGCGGGACGCCATCATGTCTATCTGTGGCAGTTCCCACTGACTTGCAATCTGTGCGAAGGCTTCCTAAAGAAGTCCTCTCTTGGATGCAGGTCGTGTTTGCTGAGGAAGTCTGCTTCTCAGTTGTCCACTCCCAGAATGAACTGCTGAAAATGCGCTTACATGATTTTCCGCCCAGTGGAGAATCCTGGTGGCTTCTGCCATTTCCACTCTGCTCTTTGTGCCGCCTTGGCGGTTTACATGAGCCACTGCGGTGATGTTGTCTGACTGGATCAGAACCGTTAGGATGTTGATTTGATACAAGTTTTTTGACTTGACCCAAAGACCTTGGAAGTTTCTTCCATGTGTGACTGCTCCCCCACCTCGGAGGCTCGCGTCCGGGGCTACCAGAATCCAGTCCTGGATGGCGAACCTGCGACCCTGCAGAAGGGGAGCACTCTGCAGCCACCATAGGAGAGACAGGGTGTCCCTAGGGGACAGGGTGATTAACTGATGCATCTGTAGATGTGATCCGGACCACTTGTTCCGTAGATCCCATTGGAAAGTCCTCGCATGGAACCTGCCGAAGGGAATGGCCCCGTAAGATGCCACCATCTTTCCCAGGACCCGAGTGCAGTGATGCACTGACACCTGTTTTGGCTTTAATAGGTTTTTTTACCAGAGTCATTAGTTCCTGGGCCTTCTCTATCGGAAGATAAACCCATTTCTGGTCCGTATTCAGAATCATACCCAAGAAGGGCAGACGAGTCATAGGAACCAACTGTGACTTCGGGATATTGAGAATCCAGCCGAGTTGCTGTGACACCTTCAGCGAAAGTGACACGCTGTTCAACAACTGCTCTTTTGATCTTGCCCTTATTAGGAGATCGTCCAAGTATGGGATAATTGTGACTCCTTGCTTGCGTAGGAGCACCATCATTTCCGCCAATTACCCTGAAATTGGTAATGACAATACTGTACCGTAATTCTCAGGTACGCCTGATGGGGTGGATAAATGGGAACATGAAGGTATGCAGCCTTTATGTCTAGATACACCATAAAATCCCCCCCTTCCAGGCTGGCGATGATCGCTCTGAGCGATTCCACCTTGAATTTGAACCTTTTCAAGTATAGGTTCAAAGATTTTAATTTTAAAATAGGTCTGACCGAACCGTCCGGTTTCGGGACTACAGCCAAGGTTGAGTAATATCCCCTTCCTTGTTGAAGGAGGGGAACCTTGAGCTCCACCTGTTGGAGATACAATGTGTGAATTGTATTTAATATTTTCTCCCTTTCTGGAGGAGAAGCCGGTAGGGCCGATAAGGAAAACCGGCGAGGAGGCACCTCTTCGAATTCCAGCTTGTAACCCTGAGAAACAATTTCTATTGCCCAGGGATCCACCTGTGAGTGAACTCAGATGTGGCTGAAGAGTCGAAGACGTGCTCCCACTGGGGCGGACTCCCTTAGCGGAGCCCCAGCGTCATGCGGTGGATTTAGTAGAGGCCAGGGAGGACTTCTGTTCCTGGGAACTAGCTGTGCCCTGCGCCCTTACCTCTGGTAAGAAAGGACTCTCCTCGTACTTTCTTGTTTTTCTGCGACCGAAAGGACTGCATTTGATAATGCCATGCTTTCTTAGGCTGTGAGGGAATATAAGGCAAAAGATCAGATTTACCAGCTATAGCTGTGGAGACCAGGTCCGAGAGCCCTTCTCCACACAATTCCTCACCCTTGTAAGGTAAAACCTCCAAATGCCTCTTTTAGTCGGCATCACCTGTCCATTGCATGTTCCACAGGACACGTCTAGCAGAAATCGACATAGCATTGACTCTAGAACCCAGTAGACCAATGTCTCTTTGAGCATGTCTTATATATAAGACAGCATCTTTTATATATCCTAGGGTCAATAACATGGTATCCTTATCTAGGGTTTCAATCTCCGCTGATAAGGTATCTGTCCACGCTGCTACAGCGCTATAAACCCCTGCCGACACAATCGCCGGTCTGAGTAGTGTACCAGACTGTGTGTAAATGGACTTCAAAGCACTTTTCTGCATGCTATCTGCAGGATCCCTGAGGGTAGCTGTATCTTGGTATGTCAGCGCTACCTTTTGGGTAAACGTGTCAACGCCTTGTCCACCCTAGGGGAGGATTCCCATCGTATCCTGGCCCTAGCAGGGAAAGGATACGCCATGAGAATTCTTTTGGGAAACTGCAGTTTCTTGTCTGGAGATTCCCGCTCTTTTTCACACAATTTATTTGGTTCATGAGAGGGGGGAAATGTTATCTCAGCTTTCTTCCCCTTGAACATGTGTACCCTCGTGTCAGGGACAGATGGGTCATCAGTGATATGCAAAACATCTTTTATTACAATAATCATATATTGAATACTTTTCTGCCAGTTTTGGCTGTAACTTTGCATCATCGTAGTCGACACTGGAGTCAGACTCCGTGTCGGTATCAGTGTCTATTATTTTGGATAGTGGGCGTTTTGAGACTCTGAAGGTCCCTGCAACATAGGGACAGACATGGGTAGATTCCCTGTCTGTTCTCTAATCTTTTGTGCAATAAATTTACCTCAGCACTTAATTCCACATATCCAGTCAGGTGTCGGCGTTGTCGACGGAGACACCACACATACACATTTGCTCCATCTCCTCCTTAGAAGAGCCTTTTACCTCAGACATGTCGACACACACGTACCGACACACCACACACTCAGGGAATCCTCTTATCTGAAGACGGTTCCCCCACAAGGCCCTTTGGAGAGACAGAGAGAGAGTATGCCAACACACACCCAGCGCTAATACCCCAGGAAAAACACACAATGTGTTTACCCAGTAGCGCTGTAATACTATTATTTGCTGCCAATTATGTGCCCCCCCCCCCTCTTCTCTGAAACCTCCTTTCACCGTGGATAAGCAGGGGAGAGTCCGGGGAGCTTCCTCTCAGCTGTGCTGTGGAGAAAATGGCGCTGGTGAGTGCTGAGGGAGAAACCCCGCCCCCTCGGCTGCGGGCTTCTGTCCCGCTTAAATATAATAAAAACTGGCGGGGGCTCTTTATATATACAGTGCCTAGCTGTATATATATCTCTTTTGCCAGAAATGAGGTTTATATTGCTGCCCAGGGCGCCCCCCCTGCGCCTTGCACCCTTACAGTGACTGCCGTGTGTGATGTGTGTGGGAGCAATGGCGCACAGCTGCCCTGCTGTGCGTTACCTCAGTGAAGATCATGAAGTCTTCTGCCGCCTCTGAAGTCTTCTTTTCTTCTCATACTCACCCGGCTTCTATCTTCCGGCTCTGTGAGGAGGACGGCGGCAAGGCGGCTCCGGAACGAACTCCAGGGTGAGACCTGTGTTCTGACTCCCTCTGGAGCTAATGGTGTCCAGTAGCCTAAGAAGCAGAGCCTTGAAACTCACAGAAGTAGGTCTGCTCCTCTCCCCTCAGTCCCTCGATGCAGGGAGTCTGTTGCCAGCAGGCTCCCTGAAAATAAAAACCTAACAAATATACTTTCTGTCAGAAAGCTCAGGAGAGATCTCTGAAAAGCACCCAGTCTCCACTGGGCACAGTATCAAACTGAGGTCTGGAGGAGGGGCATAGAGGGAGGAGCCAGTACACACCAGATCTAAAGTCTTTCTTAAAGTGCCCATGTCTCCTGCGGACCCCGTCTATCCCCATGGTCCTTACGGAGTCCCCAGCATCCTCTAGGACGTAAGAGAAATAGGTATTCTGCAGGTGGGAAATAGGAAAACTACGTAATTAGAATTTTAATAAACCTCCCGTAAGGGGATGAACAGCGGGTTGACATAATGATGTCATTATCGATGCGTGGCTTGCGTTGCATGAACGATAACACCCAAACGGACAATCGGATCACAATTTGGATTGCACCTCCAGTGGGTAGAATTGAATAAACTACAAAAATGGTCCTGTCACTTTTTACAGTATCTGCTACAGGTGCTCCTCGAGTAACGCCAAGAACCATAGATTAATATTTACTTACATTAAGACATCTCATATTTACATCTCTATAAATTTACCAAATTTATAGCACTCATTTATATTTACAACCATTAAAATCAGAAACTCCTGTGCGAAGAACTTGTGTTATTTTTTTTAAAATTGCGCACATTTATTGCTTTTCTTTATGATGACGTCTAAACATTTAATCTAATTGCAATAAATTAAGTAGAAAAGTTTTGCTTTACAAATGCTGGGGGGTACAAATAATGCAAATAAACTGCCAGGGAGTTCCCAGGTGGAAAATGATTGAGAGCCAATACCTTTATAGATTGATTCATATCTTCAGATTCTCAGTAATGTTTCAGTTGCACAAGATCATGTGTCACTTTGATACAAAAGATATTACACATATCCCTTTCCAAATTCTGCTACTCCAAAAGGTTGTTACTTGAAAAAGCATAACAGATTACATATAGTTCCCCTGTTAAATGTCTTACTATGGCACATGTGGTTTGGAGTTTGAATTCCCTGCATGATGATCTGTGTATAATATATAATAATATAGGTAATATTGAACCTATACTGCAGACAGAGATCCTGGCCTCGTTCCTCCCCCACAACAGCTGCGACATATTTGGAGAAAAGGAGGCCGTCGCAGCCCACTCTCCACCCCAAAACGGCATCAGCCTTTCAATCACTGACAGTCTGATGCCGGACTGCTTCTGTGATCGTAGGACCCGTTCACGCAGGGCCGGCGCCACCACTAGGCAGCTTTAGGCAGCTGCCTATGGGCGGCGTCACTTGAGGGGCGGCAACGCTGAGCAGAATGAAATAGTGAGTGACAGCCAGGATGATGTGTGTTGCGCTGACCGGGAGGAATGTGAGACACCTGCTCCATGCTCACCCTGGGTCGGATCTGCCGGGTGGGGGCTGTAGTGGAGCCGCATGTCTGTGTCCTGTACCGCCTCCCCCTTTAGCCTTGGCGCTCGTCCCACCGCTTCCTTCCCCTGACCCGTCACCCGAAGACTGGGGAAAAGACGCGATCGCGATCGCGAACGCAGCTTCCTCTGCAGGAAACTCTTGGTAGTCAAGCCAGCCAGCAGAGTGGTAGCTGCGGTGTATGCACAGCAACAGCAGCAGCTCTCTTATGTCCTCATAAATCCCAGTTAGCTGGCAGTGTCTCCTCAGGTACAGTGTGCACTATATATATGTGTGTATGTATGTATAGCATATGTGTGTTGTGTAGTGTGACTGTGTGCAGTCTGTGTATTCTCTCCCCCCTCCCTCCATTACACAGTAACTTTCCCAATAGTAGCATACACTGTACATACATACACTGTAACAAGACTTTCTGGTGG
This sequence comes from Pseudophryne corroboree, assembly GCF_028390025.1. Classification (NCBI taxonomy): domain Eukaryota; kingdom Metazoa; phylum Chordata; class Amphibia; order Anura; family Myobatrachidae; genus Pseudophryne; species Pseudophryne corroboree. Next base: position 421,118,351 of record NC_086452.1, on the reverse strand, counting down.
TCAGCTTGTAGTCAACGTTTCAATGCACTAATGTTTTGGCATTTTCATCATGTTCTTGAAACATTGACTATAAGCTGATTACCAAAAAGCCTTATTATATGGTTGGAGTGCCGCTACTTTGGAAGGATATACTGTATGTGTATATATCTATATACATCAAGAATGTATATTTGGCCGTCCCAAATAAATTATGTTACCAGGTGCCCTCCACAAAGTTGTATATATATAATCCAAGGAAGGCAGCGGCACTTCGGGATTTGTTGTGATGAAAAAATTGTATTGCTTGTGTAACTTTTAATACAATTTTATTAGCACAACAAATCCGCAGTGTTGCTGCCTTCCTTGGATTATATGTATACATATATATATATATATATATATATACATACATACACATGCACAGAGAGGCGGCACTCACGGCTGGTAGTTTCAAGGACAAAAAACGCCACACAGGGGGCTTGTTTCAACGTTTCAATTCAATAGAATTTTCGTCAGGATACACATACACCATCAAAAAGCTTACCTTATATCCCCTCACCACATGTGCTCAGGTGTGTTCGCCGCCGGGACCCGGCTCCCCGGCCGCGTCACTCACAGATGACGTCATCGCGCCGAACGGCGCACGTCAGCATCACCATCACCATGGACACCCGGGGCGTGTATACAACAAAGGGGAGGGGAATGCAGCAGCTACAAAGATAAAATCATTCAAAGACATATATAATATATATACAATGTATATAAGCACGAGGGTCGTTATTTCAACCCACCGCCATCCTGTTGGATTCCATGTTACAACCCTTAATTCAGAAACAACCGTTAGACACTACGATGTTGTTGAATGATTTATGGGTGTTGCCGGATGATCTGTGGTTGGTTACAATTGATGTGACCAGCCTATATACTGTCATTCCTCATCAAGAGGGTGTGGCTTCTGTTAAAAAATTTCTGTCTACTCAAAGTGATTTTTCCTCTACACATATAGATATGTTATTGATGTTACTAGAATTAATTCTTACGAATAACTTTTTTCTGTATGACAATACATTCTTTCTACAGAACCGTGGGTGTGCGATGGGTTCTGCCGTCGCACCGGCCTATGCAAATATCTATATGTTTGATGTTGAACTTGATTTATTCTTCAAAGATCCATCTATTGCCTTGAATATATTTTTTTACACCAGGTATATAGATGATCTTTTGTTATTTTGGAATGGTCCCATAGAGATGCTGATCGGTGTTTTGGATAGTCATAACGTTACTACAAGTCCCATCAAATTAACTTACACAATGGGGTAAATTTACTAAGCTCCCGATTTTGACCGAGATGCCGTTTTTTCATCAAAGTGTCATCTCGGTAATTTACTAAGCAATAATCACGGCAGTGATGAGGGCATTCGTAATTTTTTGCAAGTCCAAGAAAAAAATTACGAATGAATACACCATCGGTCAAAACGCGGCTGTTTAAGTATGAATCTCGGTAATTTACTAAAAAGTGCAAAGCAAAAAAAAAAACAAACACTGCCGTGAAAAATTACAACTCGTAAAAAAGTGCTAAAAAAAAACAGACCTGCTTTTTTTTCCCGTGATTGGATAGGCATGCAGGGATCCATGAGATCCGTGCATGTATATCAGTGGGAAGGGGTGGGAAAGTTGTTATTTTATTAAAAAAAATTGCGTGGGGTCCCCCCTCCTAAGCATAACCAGCCTCGGGCTCTTTGAGCCGATCCTGGTTGCAGAAATATGGGGAAAAAATTGACAGGGGTTCCCCCATATTTAAGCAACCAGCATCGGGCTCTGCGCCTGGTCCTGGTTCCAAAAATACGGGGGACAAAAAGAGTAGGGGTCCCCCGTATTTTTAAAACCAGCACCGGGCTCCACTAGCTGGACAGATAATGCCACAGCCGGGGGTCACTTTGATATAGTGCCCTGCGGCCGTGGCATCAAAAATCCAACTAGTCACCCCTGGCCGGGGTACCCTGGGGGAGTGGGGACCCCTTCAATCAAGGGGTCCCCCCCCCCCCCAGCCACCCAAGGGCCAGGGGTGAAGCCCGAGGCTGTCCCCCCCCATCCAATGGGCTGCGGATGGGGAGGCTGATAGCCTTTTGTGATAATGAAAAGATATTGTTTTTAGTAGCAGTACTACAAGGCCCAGCAAGCCTCCCCCGCATGCTGGTACTTGGAGAACCACAAGTACCAGCATGCGACGGAAAAACGGGCCCGCTGGTACCTGTAGTACTACTACTAAAAAAATACCCAAAAAAAGACAAGACACACACACCGTGAAAGTAAAGATTTATTACATACATGCACACAAACATACATACATACTTACCTTATGTTCACACGCAGGTCGGTCCTCTTCTCCAGTAGAATCCAAGGGGTACCTGTTGAATAAATTCTACTCACCAGATCGCGGGTCCCAGGCTCCTCGGGGCATCCATTTGTAATCCACGTACTTGCATAAAATAAGAAAACGGAAAGCCGAGCCACGAACTGAAAGGGGCCCCATGTTTTCACATGGGACTCCTTTCCCCGAATGCCAGAAACCCACTCTGACTGATGTCTAAGTGGGTTTCTTCAGCCAATCATGGAGCACCACGTTGTAGCACTCTCCTGATCGGCTGTGTGCACCTGTACTGTATGACAGGCGGCACACGGCAGTGTTACAATGTAGCGCCTATGCGCTCCATTGTAACCAATGGTGGGAACTTTCTGCCCTGCGGTTGACCTAAAGTGACGTCACCGCTGAGCAGAAAGTTCCCATCATTGGTTACAATGGAGCGCATAGGCGCTACATTGTAACACTGCCGCGTGCTGCCTGTCATACAGTACAGGAGCACACAGCCGATCAGGAGAGTGCTACAACGTGGCGCTCCATGATTGGCTGAAGAAACCCACTTAGACATCAGTCAGAGTGGGTTTCTGGCATTCGGGGAAAGGAGTCCCATGTGAAAACATGGGGCCCCTTTCAGTTCGTGGCTCGGCTTTCCGTTTTCTTATTTTATGCAAGTACGTGGATTACAAATGGATGCCCCGAGGAGCCTGGGACCCGCGATCTGGTGAGTAGAATTTATTCAACAGGTACCCCTTGGATTCTACTGGAGAAGAGGACAGACCCTCGTGTGAACATAAGGTAAGTATGTATGTATGTTTGTGTGCATGTATGTAATAAATCTTTACTTTCACGGTGTGTGTGTCTTGTCTTATTTTGGGTATTTTTTTAGTAGTAGTACTACAGGTACCAGCGGGCCCGTTTTTCCGTCGCATGCTGGTACTTGTGGTTCTCCAAGTACCAGCATGCGGGGGAGGCTTGCTGGGCCTTGTAGTACTGCTACTAAAAACAATATCTTTTCATTATCACAAAAGGCTATCAGCCTCCCCATCCGCAGCCCATTGGATGGGGGGGGACAGCCTCTGGCTTCACCCCTGGCCCTTGGGTGGCTGGGGGGGGGGGATCCCTTGATTGAAGGGGTCCCCACTCCCCCAGGGTACCCCGGCCAGGGGTGACTAGTTGGATTTTTGATGCCACGGCCGCAGGGCACTATATCAAAGTGACCCCCGGCTGTGGCATTATCTGTCCAGCTAGTGGAGCCCGGTGCTGGTTTTAAAAATACGGGGGACCCCTACTCTTTTTGTCCCCCGTATTTTTGGAACCAGGACCAGGCGCAGAGCCCGATGCTGGTTGCTTTAATATGGGGGAACCCCTGTCATTTTTTTACCCATATTTCTGCAACCAGGATCGGCTCAAAGAGCCCGAGGCTGGTTATGCTTAGGAGGGGGGACCCCACGCAATTTTTTTTAAGGATTTTACAGTGTTTAATTTAAAAACAAAAAACAAAAATGAACCCCAGCACGGATCACACAGATCCGGCCGAGATTCATTGTAAAAAAGTCGGCAGTGTTTTGCTAATCACTGCCGTAAAAATAAAAATAAAAACACGAATGACATCGACATCGGAACAAAAGAAAAACCCGAATACGGCAGCTTAGTAAATCCGTCGTAACAAATTCAAAAAGTTGCAGTTTTACACTTTCGATGTCATTCGTGATTGAACTTTGACCTGAAACGGGAAAATACGAATGTTAGTAAATTTACCCCAATGAGTCAACATCAGATTGCATTTTTAGATGTGATGATCACTCGAAATCGGCCTAGAAATGATACCAGTGTCTTTTGTCAGAGTACTGACCGGAATACCTTCCTACATAATTCCAGTTGCCATCCTAGGAATTTGAAGGGTGGGTTGCCCTATTCACAAATTATCCGCATTTTGCGGATCAATAGTGATGTTGGACTAGCCGCATCTCAAATTGATGATTTAATCAATAAATTTTTGGATAGAGGCTATAATTATCAGTCTCTACAGGAATGTAAAAGGAAGGTTTTAGCCATGGACAGGAATTCATTATTATCCAAACAACAGAAGGATAATTCCTCGTTGTCATTGCCTTGGGTTAATACATTTAATACAGCCTCTAAGAAGATTAAAAACATTGCAAAGAAACACTGGAACCTTATCCAATCAGATGAGGATCTGGGATTGAGTGACACGAGGTTAATGCCATGTTATAGACGTGCTAGAAACCTTAAAGATATACTAGTGAGGACCGATATTTCGGGCAGGGGGGTACCCCGTACTGTTTTTTTGCAACAGAAAAAGAATGGTTGTTTTAAATGTAGTTGCACTACCTGTAAGTTTTTGCTTACGGGTGAAACATTTTATCATCCGCGCACAGGTAAAAAGTACCAGATGCAGCATCATCTCACCTGTGAATCGTCATACGTAGTTTATCAGATCGTGTGCCCTTGTGGCCTTGCTTATGTGGGCAAAACGACCCGCAAGTTTAAAGAGCGTATGACGGCTCACAGGTCAGCTATACGACTGGCACTTAACAATGGCACCAGTGACCAACCGGTGGCACGCCACTTTTTAGAGGCACGCCACAATTTAGTCAGTCTAAAGTACCGTATGATCGACCACATCCCGCCTCGTTTACGGGGCGGGGATCGTGGATCGGCTCTGTTACGTTGTGAATCTCGTTGGATTCACCGTTTGGATACGGTGTATCCTAGAGGTTTAAATGAAATGAATTTTGTGTTATCTGCTCTAGGTGTTATTAATCTTAATTAGTTTGAGTAACGGGACAATAGGTGTATTACTTGCTTATATACATTGTATATATATAATATATGTCTTTGAATGATTTTATCTTTGTAGCTGCTGCATTCCCCTCCCCTTTGTTGTATACACGCCCCGGGAGTCCATGGTGATGGTGATGCTGACGTGCGCTGTTCGGCGCGATGACGTCATCTTTGAGTGACGCGGCCGGGGAGCCGGGTCCCGGCGGCGAACACACTTGAGCACATGTGGTGAGGGGATATAAGGTAAGCTTTTTGATGGTGTATGTGTATCCTGACGAAAATTCTATCGAATTGAAACGTTGAAACAAGCCCCCTGTGTGGCGTTTTTTGTCCTTGAAACTACCAGCCGTGAGTGCCGCCTCTCTGTGCATGTGTGTTTACTTTATTGTTGTGGAGGGCACCGGGCCTATTGAAATGTTTATACGAGTGCCGGTCCATTTTCTCATTCTATATATATATATATATATATATATATATACAGATATCCAGTATGGTTCTAATAAAGAGGGACATGCATCCATCCACTCTTCATAGGTATAGAACAGGCGGCACTCACTGGTCTTAGTGAAAAAAATGTATTTTCAAAAAAATCAATCAAATAATTGGCACATTTTGCCAACGTTTCAGCGCCACGCAGGGCGCTTTTTTCAAGGCTGTGTGCAAAGCAACAAACAAAAGCTTTGTATATATATATACAGTATATATATATATATATACTCGGAGTCTTGCAAGTCAGTGACAGTAATCAGTGTTTAATTATTAACATTTGCAGTGTATCCTGAAGATGGGAATACAGTCCCCGAATCATAGATAATTAAATGCTGATTTCTTTCACAGATCTGCTAGACTCCGAGTGATGTATATAAAGCGAGCAGAAAAGACAGACACTCCACTTTTGCATGTACCTGGGTGCCCTCCCTGGAATTGTCAATTCTACACATTCTACACATACGCAGAGATAGCTTTTCAACATTTCAGATGCTTTAATATTGCATCTTGGGGGAATAGATGCAATGTTAAAGATACAATATTAAATCATCTGAAAACATTGTAAGCTATTTCTGCGTTTTTTTAAATGCATGGAGTGGCGCCAATTAGTACAGGAGTATACGGTATCTATCAATGTCTCCCTAATCAGAACCCCTAACCCTAGTACCTTAACCTAAACTGATAAACCAACAATAATATCCTATTCCTAATAACCTAAACCCATCCCCCATACTAACCCTAATACCCAAGCTAAAACTGCTAAAATAACCCTAATACCCAAGCTAAAACTGCTAAAATAACACTAATACCCTCACCTTAATATCCTAACCCAATCCAGTAACTAACCCCTAACCTATCCTGAATACTCTAGTCTCTAACCATAGGAGCAGACTGGATAGGCCATAATGCTCTTATATGCCGTCAACTTCTATGTGAAGAAAATATTCTTTTGCGCGGCACAAACTCACATTTATCAGGCAGTTATTTGGAACTTATAAGACGCCGCCTCCGCACATTTCTACCTGAGGGGCTGGCTATTGAAAGGGGGGGGGAGAGGGGGACTGCGCTGAAGATTTGCCTAGGGCGCCGAGAAACCTTGCACCGGCCCTGCGTTCACGCATGCGTAGAATGGGACGTGCACATTCGCAAAGTACCAAACATCGGTACTTTGCAGCATGGAGCACAGACCCTTCGAGATCTGAATGAGGGCTAACGTGACATCATGACATCACGTCGCACATACTGGGGTAGGCTGTGAGCCACTCAAACAGCCAATAGGAGTATGTAAGGAGCCAAGGTGGGTCTGTGTGCTTAAAATGACAGGGATTGTTTTTAGTCCCAATCCGGCCCTGCTTTAGACTATAAACCGGATATAAAAATATTTGATAGAATTGTCCACAAAATGGTTATACAGTCAACAAAATAACTTCTCCTTCAGGGACCAATTAAATATAAAAACTTTGTGTTTTTAGTCATTGTTATCTAAAATAGACAAAGATGACATTTTAAGGTTGTTTCAGAGATTAAGACAAACCACTACCAGTGACACATCTGCTGAGCAAATCTTGCATGATTTATGACTTTAAGGAGAAAAAAACTTCCAATTTGACATATTTATATACACAGAGTGAAATATTACCAAGATTTAGTCTCTATTCCAAGAACATCAATTAAGAAGTGAAACTGGTTTGGTAGGTTTTTAAGATCCTGCATATGACACTATGGAAATCACCAGTACAGACATTTCTATATCAACATCTTACTTAAGTATTAGGAGCATGATATTGTCAAGTGGTAAAACAGAATACTGGGGCAGATGTATTAACCTGGAGAAGGCATAAGGAAGTCATAAACCAGTGATAAGTGCAAGGTGATAAAGGCACCAGCCAATCAGATCCTAACTGTTAATTTACATATTGGAGCTAATTGGCTGGTGCGTTTATCACCTTGTACTTATCACTGCTTTACCACTTCCTTATGCCGTCTCCAGGTTAATACATCTGCCCCAGAGTACTTAAAAATGAATGATAAAATAAGTAACTAATCAGGCAGAGTAAGAAAATAATGGGAATAAGTATAGGGAATGAAGGATAAAAAGATGTCTGTAAGTTTGCGAGCAGGGCCCTCTTACCTCTTTTTCTGTCTGTTATTACCCAGTCCTGTTTTATTACTGTTTTGTTCCCAATTGTAAAGGGATTGGGTATGACCGACTGCAAAATCCCAGCAATGAGGATCCCGACACCAGACAGGGGTAAGTATCTTACTCCTCTACTGCCCCCTACCCTAACCCTTGGGGGGTGGTGGCTAGGGCTAATCCGTGGGGGGTGGCGGCTAGGACTAACCCTCGGGGGTGGACGGCTACGGCTAGCCATCCCCCTAGTGCCTAACCCTAATCCCCCCTAGTGCCTATCGCCCCCCCCCCATTGGCCCTAACTGTAGCCCCGATAACATCGGCATGCCAGCGGTCTGTGTTCCAGCAACGGTGTCCCAAGTGGTATCGGTATTCCGGTGCCGGTCACATGACCACCGGCATACAGACTACCGGGGATGCCAAACGCATCCATTGTAAGCTACAATGGAATATGCTGGCGCTATATCTGTATAAGCAAATGTTACCTGTTAGTAATAAGTAAACAAGAAAGTAGCAATGGAAATGTCAAATATTATTAAAATTAATTGTTATAGGATAAGCAATAAAATGTGAATGTGAAAATAAATTGTGAATAATTTAATAATTATTACGTGCAATAAATTAAAGAGCTTATACATGTAATGGAATTAAAATAATAATGAAATAATAATGTAATGAAGTAATAAAGGTGATACACAGAGGTTACAGTGTTAGTAGTGGGTAACATGTAGGCACAATGAAAGTAAAGCAGCCACTCATACCCTTCCAGACTTAGGGTCTGACTCAGCTTCACTTGCAAAATCGCAAATTGGGCGATTATCGGCAGACCGCGCATGCGCTGCAAACTCATTGTGTGTGAGCGAAGGATAAACTGCGATTGCAATTTAGTGAAATGCGATCGCAATTTGATTGACAGGATGTGACCGTTCATGGGTGTCAATATGGTGTTTGTGGGGAGTGGTTGGAAAAACACCAGCGGATCATGGCCGTCTTTGGGGCGTGTATCTGACGTCAGTTGCAATGGATTGCGACTAAAAACATGGCGCCATTGCGACTATATTTTGCAATTATGCAAATGCAAATGTGAACTCAATTTTGTGATTACATCGGTGGGCGTCTTTTACCTTTCTGGGCGACTCTTCACATGTGATTTTTAGCAGAAGCAGGATTGTGAAAATCACAATTTCTGTCTCAATAGCGATTCAAGCTGAATTAGGCCCTTACTTCAATATCCCCAGTTGTTAATTGTTAGTGCAGTGGTTTCCAAACTTTTTTGAATCACGGGACCCTAGAGTATCAGAATTTTTTGCACGACACCCGGTCAAAGTCGAAAAATATCATGATACATATCCCTTGTACTAACCCCTCATGCACGTGCACGCTGCTCGTGCACCTGGTCCCCCGTGCGTACACATACCTGCAAGTTGCGTAAGAGACGCTCCAGCGACTCTTGCGCATGAGATGTGTATTTACGGCGGAGTTTGTGAGCGTGTAGCATGTGACTCGAACGTAGCATATTTAACCCAAATAGTGCATTTTGTAGATATTATTCCCCTAGACCATGTCAGCGAGTATGATTAGTTTATACAGTTCCTGGACAGAGAGATTCCTCTTTGCATGATAGGAAGGGTCAGATAAAGGTTGAAAGGTGGTGTCTAGTATCCAGCTGTAGGGTATTTTAAGGGTAACATTCCGGTGTTAGTTAGGAAAGGATCGCTCGCTCCTGCATATAGTTATGTACAGAAGTAGATTATGAACATTAACTGAATTTGCTGTAAATTACACATGCGGCGGGAATCCAGAGGATACCACCCACAAGAGCAGTTGGGGAAAGACACAGCCCACCTGTTCAAATCCACCTATGACCTTTGCTGTAATGTAGAGACACATCCCTGAAATCGGGACAGTTGGGAGGTATGCAAAATGATCAGGGCCCCTGACAGCCTCAGCGGGCCGCCCCCTCAGGTCCTGGTGCTCATAGGCAGCTGCCTAAAGCTGCCTAATGGAAGCGCCGGCCCTGCCCATACATTACCAGATTTTTGTTCCAACCAGCCACATTGGACAATCAATCTTTAAGTGTAACGGGGGGTACACACAAAGAGATCCGTGCTTAAATTCTAAGCAATCTGACTTGTTTAGAAGTTAAGCACAGATCTCTCTGTGTGTATCCCCCCGCTATCGCCGGTGCTAGATTGGCCTGCAGGCACAATCTAGCAGGTCGCTCATTTCACCGCTGGCTGAAATGAGTGCCTCCCCCCTGTTCCCTTCCTCGCTCAGCACACATTGCGCTCTGTGCTGAGTGGGGAAGAGATGTGTGCTGAGCGGTCTGTGCTAGATCGCTGAGCACACATTTCTCCCTGTGTGTACGGGGCTTAAATGGCCCAATACATCAGCAATCATGAAAAAGAAATTGAGGGCCAAATGTAATAGAGTGAGAGTTTCAGAAAGTGAGAGATTTGGTAAGGTTTTTCAGTTTTTTTTAAAGTGGCAATCATTTACACTGCAAAACCAGGTTGATCTTGCTGTGTAAATTATTGCCGCTTTAAAAAAAAATGCAAAACCTTACCAAATCTCTCACTTTTTGAAACTCTCACTCTATTACATTTGGCCCTATCAGATTTAAAGATTCCCCAATCCACCAATCTGCGCCCATACATTACAGATATTTTTCAGTGATTTGCAGACCATTTTCAGTAAACAGAAATCTGACAATCTTGGACGGCTCATCAGTTTATTAGAAACGGTCTGCAAATCTGCTGATTGTTACCATATACTAGCAATCTACAGCCCCAATTGATCTGTGAATGAAACATGTTGGACAACCTAATTTAACAATCCCAATCAATTTTTGGTCTTAATCCGCGATCTGTGAACCCCATACATTGCAGATTTATTAGCGCAATCATCTGCAAATTAGCAAATTGCTCCAATCGATTGTTGATGTATGGGCCTTGTTATGGCCAGCTTTAACACAATTGATAGAATTATCTCTACCTGTGGATCTTTTAAAATGAGTCAGCCAGTATAACTACACCTGCGCTCCAACTAGGAGATCTGGAAAACATGCGCTGTTAGGGGTCCCTAAGGACTGGAGTTGGGAAACTTTGTTTAAACATTTATTATTGTTTTACCTATTTACAGTTTTCATACAAATTGGCCTAACTCTGTCGCCTAACACTTACATAGTAAATTCTGCTTGGGTAGCATTCATATAATCAGAATCGGACTCGCCCACAGGGGCAACCCCCAAGGGCCCCACTGCCTGAGTGCCCACCCCCTCTTCTAGAGATTATGTTCAATTATACATTATACATGTGTTACAATATACTGCTCATGACTATGGTGTATTTTTTACAGTGCATTGCTGTTAATAATCTGGTACATTATCATGCATTCACTAGCAGTATTTACTACAGGTTGAGTATCCCATATCCAAAGATTCCGAAATACGGAATTTTTTAAGTGAGAGTGAGATAGTGAAACCTTTGTTTTCTGATGGCTCAATGTACACAAACTTCGTTTAATACACAAAGTTATTAAAAATATTGTATTAAATGACCTTCAGGCTGTGTGTATAAGGTGTATATGAAACATAAATGAATTGTGTGAATGTACACACACTTTGTTTACGGCACAAAGTTATTAAAAATATTGGCTAAAATGACCTTCAGGCTGTGTGTATAAGGTGTATATGTAACATAAATGCATTCTGTGCTTAGACTTAGGTCCCATCACCATGATATCTAATTATGGTATGCAATTATTCCAAACTACGGAAAAATCCGATATCCAAAATACTTCTGGTCCCAAGCATTTTGGATAAGGGATATTCAACCTGTATATATATATTTATCAAGGGGCCCAGACCATGCACTCTCTTATTGCTAGCCAAGCCTCTGTTGTATCAGACAGCACACCCCTCTGGAGACTGGCCACACCCCTAAGCATGGGCCCCTATCACGGCATCCCCCTGGTGGGCCCTACATGTCCCAGTCCAACACTGCTTATAATTTATCACGCACAACAGGGGCACTCACCTACAGTCTTCAAGTACCACCAACAGGTCATGTTTTGTGGATTTCTTTAATCATGCACAGGTGAGTTCATTTTTTAGTCAGTAATTATCCCTCTTGCTTCCACGGACAGTAATCCTCAGGACATGTCCTGTTGGGGACACTTGAGGTTTGAGCTTAAAAATCACTGACCTACTGTATAGATACTCTGGAACACTTTACTTACCTCTAATAGGCACACTAGACGGTCCATGGCCACCTGTATTGCATGACTCTATGTATTTCTTTTAATATATTATATAACAGAACATAACGGGAGTCTTTTAAGCGCAGCATGATATATAACTAGAGAGATGAACAAAACCTCAGTCTCAACACATATCGAGTTACTTTGTGTTCAACAATTTGCAGAAGTTAAATTGGTATTCCTAAAAATCGTGTCATTTCCAAATAGTAACCTGACATTTCCCGGAGATAGATTGCACATTAATAACCAAACCATTTTTAGCTGCTTTTTGGGGTAGAATTTATTTGTGTCTAACTCTTACAAAGCTAATTTCATAATGTGTATTTTTCAAGAGAGATAGATAGTTCTTACATTTTCTAGCATATTGGAATAAATAGATTTTTATTTTATGGGTATTAAAATGGAGAAAAAACAGGCCAGTGATAAAAAAAGATATTCTTCCATTAGCCGCCTGTTAGCTACAGTATTGGCTCCAGAAAAATTCTGTAACTTGTTATTATCTGCTACTTCCACGTTTATTATTCTCATGGTTTCAGGCGCTTATAGAGACGGAAACAATTATATTATTTTTTTTCTATTTTATTTTCATTTATCACTTTTTTACTGCCCTATTTTTTCCCCCACATTGTTTGACCAGGGATGTCCTATAGGATTCACCAGAGACCCCAATAGGATTCCTCTGTTCAGTGCTAATATTTCTAATGCACATTACATTGAACAATAACTAATACTGTAATCCCTGGGCCTGATTCCAAACTGGGAGCAAATAAATAAAAAGTACTTTTTTTTTTTTTTTATCTGGAACAAACCATGTTGTAATGCAAGGGGGGAAATATATTTATATTTTTGCATGCAGGTTAAGTATTGTCTGATTTTGCATGCAGCCCACAACAAATTTACAGTAAATCTCTGTTCACATCTTACATCTGCCCCTCCACCCCACAATGCGCCATGGGGGTCATTCCAAGTTGTTCGCTCGTTATATTTTTTCGCTACGGAGCGATTAGTCGCAAACTACGCATGCGCAATGTTCGCAGTGCGCCTGCGCCAAGTAAATTAGCACAAAAGTTTGGTATTTTACTCACGGCCTAACAAGGATTTTTCATCGTTCTGGTGATCGGAGTGTGATTGACAGGAAGTGGGTGTTTCTGGGCGGAAACTGGCCGTTATCTGGGAGTGTGCGTAAAAACGCTGGCGTTTCTGGGAAAAACGCGGGAGTGTCTGAAGAAACGGGGGAGTGTCTGGGCGAACGCTGGGTGTGTTTGTGACGTCAAACCAGGAACGAAACTGACTGAACTGATCGCAGTGTAGGAGTAAGTCTCGAGCTACTCAGAAACTGCTAAGAAGTGTCTATTCGCAATTCTGCTAATCTTTTGTTCGCAATTCTGCTAAGCTAAGATTCACTCCCAGAGGGCGGCGGCCTAGCGTGTGCAATGCTGCTAAAATCTGCTAGCGAGCGAACATCTCGGAATGAGGGCCCATGTTTTTAGCAAAGGTGCAAAATTACTTGCTTTTTTGCTTTAATCCCAGCTCTAAACCAGCCCCATAATGAGATACACATTGCAGGTAAGTGAAAGCATTGACGGCCCCTCCCTAAAAATATTTTTTTATATAGGGTCATAAGTCGAGCCGTGGCGCCCAGAGAAAGCACTTGCTATAATGCACCTTCCCACATGCTATATATAGGTTCCACAGTACATGCAGGTTTTGCAGGCCAGGTTTTACAGGCAGTTTTTAAAACAGCAGCACAACATTCCAAGTTCTGGTAAACACAAAGAGTACTGATTCCAAATTGCTCCTAAGGTAACCCCAGACCCCCAATCTATTACCTGGCCACTTGCTGGCATCAGGAGCAATGACCTGAACAAATAAATTTTTAAAGGTAGCAGAGAAGTTTTAGTGATTAGCCCAGCTGTGGATTACAACAGACTCAGCTAAAACTTGGACTGGATTTCATAAGACCTATTGCTGCCTCTCCAATCCTGCAAGGAATCCGAGCACTGAAAGAAAATGGATTTTGAGACCAATCCTCTTATATTACCATTCACGTACTTAATTTGAGATTTTTATTACATTTAGTTAAATTATCCTATACTTTAAATTTCTTGGCAGTCACCACGGCCGTAACTAGGTGTTTGCAGAAGGTACATTGCCCACAATGCACTTGCCCTGTGGGCGCACCTTCAACATACACCCCGAGTGGCCGCATATCCCTCCCGCTGACGGACGCTCCTCCTGCTGCCACAAGCTCTGACCAGCCGGATCCACTGCCGCTGATCACTGTATATAGGGGGTGATTCAGAGCTGATTGCAGCTCAGCCCGCCGCTTGTGCGCACTGTGAAAAGGGCTTCAGAGTGTGATTGCTGTTGCAGCGATTGCCTCTGAATTAGGCCCTTAGTCCGTGGCAGCGCTGGACAGTAAATCCCCAGTGTGCTGCTGTGCTCCCGTGGCCCGCACCCTCTCTGTCTTGACCAGTAGTGGAGTGAGTTCTGGTTCAGGGCTCGGCAACAGCGCAGGAAGAACAGAAAAATCTACACTACACTATACTACTACACTATATTACACTACACTACAGTACACTACACTATCACCTAAGGGTAGGGGGGATGTAAGGGCTCTGCTTGCCGTAATGTGTAAAAGGGGGCTCTGCTTGCCGTAATGTGTAAAAGGGGGCTCTGCTTGCCGTAATGTGTAAAAGGGGTACTTTACCTTCCGTAATATGTAAAAGGGAGCGCTGCCTGTCGTAATGTGTAAAAGGGGCTGTGGCATCATGAGAGGGGTGCGGCGCGCACCCGGGTGTCACCCTTCCATGGGGTGACACCAAATAGAGTCACGCACTCACACCCGTGCCCTCATCCCTTCCACTGACCTGGAACATTTCCGCAGCGGCCCCCTCCTACCCAGCTCCAAGTGCCGCAATCACGCACCCCTTCCGACTGTATAGCCAGTTTCAAAACTAGCGACACACCCGCCCACACAACACCACCATGGCCGGGTCCGTCTGATGGGCACACAGCCAAACGCAGCGGCTCTTCCTGGTTCAGCACTGCGTGCTGGGAGAGCAGCGTCATAGCAGGAAGGAAGAGCCGCTGCTTCCTTCTGCTGCACGCCTGCCTTGCTTTCCCTCTGCCGGCACCTGGAGTGGCGGGAAAGTGGGAGAGACAGAGGTAAGGAGTGGGGAGAACGCAGGCTGAGAGAGACAATATAAGGGGGGATGCAGGCTGAGAGACAGAATAAAGGGGGGAAATGCAGGGTGAGAGATAGAGTGAAGGGGGGAATGCAGGCTGAGAGACAGAACGAAGGGAGAGATTGCAGGCTGAGAGACAGAATGAAGGGGGGACGGGGGGACGCAGGCTGAGAGACAGAATGAAGGGGGGGGATGCAGGCTGAGAGACAAAAAGAAGGAGGGGGGAACGCAGGCTAAGAGACACAGAATGAAGGAGGAGGGGAATGCAGGCTGAGAGACACAGAATGAAGGAGTGTGGGGAACGCAGGCTGAGAGACATAGAAAGAAGGAGGGGGGAATGCAGTGTGAGAGACACAGAATGAAGGAGTGCGGGGAACGCAGGCTGAGAGATACAGAAAGAAGCAGGGGGGAATGCAGGATGATAGACACAGAATGAAGGAGTGGGGGGAATGCAGGCTGAGAGACACAGAATGAAGGAGTGGGGGGGAATGCAGGCTGAGAGACACAGAATGAAGGAGTGGGGGGAATGCAGGCTGAGAGACACAGAATGAAGGAGGGGGGAACGCAGTCTGAGAGACACAGAATGAAGGAGAGGGGGGGAATGCAGGCTGAGAGACACAGAATGAAGGAGGAGGGAACGCAGGTTGAGAGACACAGAATGAAGGAGTGGGGGGAATGCAGGCTGAGAGACACAGAATGAAGGAGGAGGGAACGCAGTCTGAGAGACACAGAATGAAGGAGGTGGAACGCAGGCTGAGAGACACAGAATGAAGGAGGTGGAACGCAGGCTGAGAGACACAGAATGAAGGAGTGGGGGGAAATGCAGGCTGAGAGACACAGAATGAAGGCGTGGGGGGGAATGCAGGCTGAGAGACACAGAATGAAGGAGGGGGGAACACAGTCTGAGAGACAGAATGAAGGAGGTGGAACGCAGGCTGAGAGACACAGAAAGAAGGTGGGGGGAATGCAGGCTGAGAGACACAGAAAGAAGGTGGGGGGAATGCAGGCTGAGAGACACAGAATGAAGGTGGGGGGGAATGCAGGCTGAGAGACACAGAAAGAAGGTGGGGGGAATGCAGGCTGAGAGACACAGAATGAAGGTGGGGGGGAATGCAGGCTGAGAGACACAGACAGAATGAAGGAGAGGCGGTGGGGGGAGATGGTGGTGTGGCTGAGAGTATCGGGGGGGGGAGAAGATGGTATAGCTGAGAGATGCAGGGGGGAGATGATGGTGTGGCTAGGAGACGCTGTGGGGAAGAAAATGGTGTAGGTGAGAGACGCAGGAGGTAGAAGATGACACAGGGGGCATGAATCTGGTTGAACCTCTGTTGTATGACGATGAGTTTGGTTATATTCCTTACAGACCATGTGATTTCATACATGTATAGTGAATACCGACTAAAGACGCAGTCTGACCAGGGAGGATACATTTCTTCAGAGGTTCCACATTCTTCAGAGAAACCCCCATAAAGGTAAGGGGGTTAATTCAGATCTGATCGCTGCTGTGCGTTTTTGCACAGCAGGCAATCAGATCGGAACTGCGCATGCGTAAGCACCGCAATGCGCAGGCGCGATGGACGGCTGCAAAGTGGATCGCCGGTCAGCGACGGGTTTGTGCGAAGGACCCATTCGAATGGGCGATTGCAAGGAGATTGACAGGAAGAGGGCATTTGTGGTTGGCTACCCAGCTCCAAGTGCCGCAATCACGCACCCCTTCCGACTGTATAGCCAGTTTCAAAACTAGCGACACACCCTCCCACACAACACCACCATGGCCGGGTCCGTCTGATGGGCACACAGCCAAACGCAGCGGCTCTTCCTGGTTCAGCACTGCGTGCTGGGAGAGCAGCGTCATAGCAGGAAGGAAGAGCCGCTGCTTCCTTCTGCTGCACGCCTGCCTTGCTTTCCCTCTGCCGGCACCTGGAGTGGCGGGAAAGTGGGAGAGACAGAGGTAAGGAGTGGGGAGAACGCAGGCTGAGAGAGACAATATAAGGGGGGATGCAGGCTGAGAGACAGAATAAAGGGGGGAATGCAGGGTGAGAGATAGAGTGAAGGGGGGAATGCAGGCTGAGAGACAGAACGAAGGGAGAGATTGCAGGCTGAGAGACAGAATGAAGGGGGGACGGGGGGACGCAGGCTGAGAGACAGAATGAAGGGGGGGGATGCAGGCTGAGAGACAAAAAGAAGGAGGGGGGAACGCAGGCTAAGAGACACAATGAAGGAGGAGGGGAATGCAGGCTGAGAGACACAGAATGAAGGAGTGTGGGGAACGCAGGCTGAGAGACACAGAAAGAAGGAGGGGGGAATGCAGGCTGAGAGACACAGAATGAAGGAGTGGGGGGGAATGCAGGCTGAGAGACACAGAATGAAGGAGTGGGGGGGAATGCAGGCTGAGAGACACTGAATGAAGGAGGCGGGAACGCAGTCTGAGAGACACAGAATGAAGGAGGTGGAACGCAGGCTGAGAGACACAGAATGAAGGAGGTGGAACGCAGGCTGAGAGACAAAAAGGAGGGGGGAACGCAGGCTAAGAGATACAGAATGAAGGAGGAGGGGAACACAGGCTGAGAAACACAGAAAGAAAGAGTGGGGGGGAACGCAGGCTGAGAGACACAGAATGAAGGAGTGGGGGAATGCAGGCTGAGAGACACAGAATGAAGGAGTGCGGGGAACGCAGGCTGAGAGATACAGAAAGAAGCAGGGGGGAATGCAGGATGAGAGACACAGAATGAAGGAGTGGGGGGAATGCAGGCTGAGAGACACAGAATGAAGGAGTGGGGGGGAATGCAGGCTGAGAGACACAGAATGAAGGAGTGGGGGGAATGCAGGCTGAGAGACACAGAATGAAGGAGGAGGGAACGCAGTCTGAGAGACACAGAATGAAGGAGTGGGGGGGAATGCAGGCTGAGAGACACAGAATGAAGGAGTGGGGGGAATGCAGGCTGAGAGACAAAGAATGAAGGAGGAGGGAACGCAGGCTGAGAGACACAGAATGAAGGAGTGGGGGGAATGCAGGCTGAGAGACACAGAATGAAGGAGGAGGGAACGCAGTCTGAGAGACACAGAATGAAGGAGGTGGAACGCAGGCTGAGAGACACAGAATGAAGGAGGTGGAACGCAGGCTGAGAGACACAGTATGAAGGAGTGGGGGGAAATGCAGGCTGAGAGACACAGAATGAAGGCGTGGGGGGGAATGCAGGCTGAGAGACACAGAATGAAGGAGGGGGGAACACAGTCTGAGAGACACAGAATGAAGGAGGTGGAACGCAGGCTGAGAGACACAGAAAGAAGGTGGGGGGAATGCAGGCTGAGAGACACAGAATGAAGGAGTGGGGGGGAATGCAGGCTGAGAGACACAGAAAGAAGGAGTGGGGGGAATGCAGGCTGAGAGACACAGAATGAAGGAGGGGGGAATGCAGGCTGAGAGACACAGACAGAATGAAGGAGAGGCGGTGGTAGGAGATGATGGTGTGGCTGAGAGTATCGGGGGGGGGAGAAGATGGTATAGCTGAGAGATGCAGGGGGGAGATGATGGTGTGGCTAGGAGACGCTGTGGGGAAGAAAATGGTGTAGGTGAGAGACGCAGGAGGTAGAAGATGACACAGGGGGCATGAATCTGGTTGAACCTCTGTTGTATGACGATGAGTTTGGTTATATTCCTTACAGACCATGTGATTTCATACATGTATAGTGAATACCGACTAAAGACGCAGTCTGACCAGGGAGGATACATTTCTTCAGAGGTTCCACATTCTTCAGAGAAACCCCCATAAAGGTAAGGGGGTTAATTCAGATCTGATCGCTGCTGTGCGTTTTTGCACAGCAGGCAATCAGATCGGCACTGCGCATGCGTAAGCACCGCAATGCGCAGGCGCGATGGACGGCTGCAAAGTGGATCGCCGGTCAGCGACGGGTTTGTGCGAAGGACCCATTCGAATGGGCGATTGCAAGGAGATTGACAGGAAGAGGGCATTTGTGGTTGGCAACTGACTGTTTCCAGGGAGTGTCTGGAAAAACACAGGCGGGACCAAGCGTTTGAAGGGAGAGTGTCTGACGTCAATTCTGGTCCCGGACAGGCTGATGTGATCACAGCGGCTGAGTAAGTCCTGGGCTGCGCAGAGACTGCACAAAATCAGTTTGTGCAGTTCTGCTACTCATGCGTTCTCACACTTGCACAGCGAAAATACACTCTCCCTGTAGGCGGCGACTATCTGAACGCAGGACAGCAAAAATCGCTGCCTAGATCTAGATGTGAATTACCCCCTAGGTGCATATGGAATGTAAATTAATGTTCCCAGAGTGACAAGAAATGGGGGCATTTCATGTCGACAAGCCCCATTTTCACTGACCACGCCCCTTTGTGGCACATGGACACGCCCATTATTTCGGCACGCGCCTATGGCACACGCGCACAGTACCACTAAGACATTTTTTCTACTTGCACCACTGGGAGGAAGCAATGCCCCTGATACCCGTAGTTATTGCAGTAATGTTCAGCCGCTAGCGAGTGCCTGCATATACACACACCTGTGACTGTTTGCATATCAATGGATTTTGGGCCTAATTCAGACCTGATCACTAAAGGAAAATCTTTCTCTAATGGGCAAAACCGAGGGGGTCATTCCGAGTTGTTCGCTCGTTGCCGATTTTCACAACGGAGCGATTAAGGCAAAAATGTGCATGCGCATGGTACGCAGTGCGCATGCGGTTAGTATTTTAGCACAAAACTTAGTAGATTTACTCACGTCCGAATGAAGATTTTTCATCATTGAAGTGATCGGAGTGTGATTCAGGAAGTGGGTGTTTCTGGGCGGAAACTAGCCGCTTTCTGGGAGTGTGCGGAAAAACGCAGGCGTGCCAGGAAAAAACGCGGGAGTGTCTGGAGAAACGGGGGGAGTGGCTGGCCGAACGCAGGGCGTGTCAAACCAGGAACGAAACGGCCTGAGCTGATCGCAATCTGTGAGTAGGTCTGGAGCTACTCAGAAACTGCTAAGAATTTTCTATTCGCAATTCTGCTAATCTTTTGTTCGCAATTCTGCAAAGCTAAGATACACTCCCAGAGGGCGGCTGCCTAGCGTGTGCAATGCTGCTAAAAGAAGCTAGCGAGCGAACAACTCGGAATGACCCCCCATGTGCACTGCAGGGGGGGCAGATATAACATGTGCAGAGAGAGTTAGATTTGGGTGGGTTATATTGTTTCTGTGCAGGGTAAATACTGGCTGCTTTATTTTTACACTGCAATTTAGATTTCAGTTTGAACACACCCGACACAAATCTAACGCTCTCTGCACATGTTATATCTGCCCCACCTGCAGTGCACATGGTTTTGCCCATTACAGAAAAAAATTGCTGTTGCGATCAGGTCTGAATTAGGCCCTTTGTGTGTTAGAGGACACATCTGTAAGTGTGAGTCTGCAAATGCATTTTTTTTGTAATGAAACAGACTTCCGTATGAATGTGCATACCTGAAGGTGGCCATACATCAGAAAGATGAATCGCATGTGATCATCGCATGCGATTTCCCTTGAACTCCCCAGTAGCTCCCCAGCAGTCCTGGACTCACAATATCGTACACAAGTGCTCTAAAACTAGTACAAAAACATTACTAGAGGTTCCGTGTTCTGTGATACGGAAGGAGGTCCATGGGGGCGACACCATGAGTTACCATACCGGGTGACGCCAACCTTAGTGACGCCTCTGAAAAGTGAGCTCAGTCTACCGTAATGTGTAAAAGGGGTAACTACCTGGCGTAATGTGTAAAAGGGGGCTCTACCTGGCGTAATGTGTAAAAGGGAGCTCTGCCTGCCGTAATATGTAAAAGGGGGCTCTACCTGGCGTAATGTGTAAAAGGGAGCTCTGCCTGCCGTAATGTGTAAAAGGGGGCTCTACCTGCCGTAATGTGTAAAAGGGGGCTCTACCTGCCGTAATGTGTAAAAGGGGACTCTACCTGCTGTAATGTGTTAAAGTGGACTCTACCTGCCATAATGTGTAAAAAGGGCTACACATGGTGTAATGTGTGTAAGTGGTGCTACTGTGTGGCGTCATATGAATAATGGAAACTACTGTGCAGCGTAATATGAATTGGTATTATTTTGTGGTCAAGCCCCTTCCCTATGAAGCCACGCCCCTATATTCTTGATGTGCGGCAAAGGCAAGAACTGACCCTATTTTAAATGTGGAGTAGGGGGTGCAGATGCTGTTTCTTGCACACACCGCTAAAATGTCTAGTTATGGCACTGGCAGTCACATCCCTTCTTTATTTAAAGCACACATTTTAAAATACCTTAATTTGCAGGATTCAAACCCATGACATCCTATTTTGCAGTCAAGACACTTTACATACTGAGCTATTTGCTCTTGTGACAAAAAGGAGAATTCTAACTATTGAAGCTACTTTTACTTGTCAGTTTAAAACCATTATAACTAGGCATGTCTATGTAGTGTGCAGCCACACATCCAATCCCTTACATAGATCTGCTCAGGTGCAATGCTGATGACAAAATCCTGGGTATGCCAGTATTTTTTTTCATTTGTGTGCTTTAAATAAAGGAGTGTGCAACTGAAGGTTCTTAGGGACATGAGGGGGAGATGGGGTCGGCCCAGAGATGCTGAAGATTAAAGAGGAGACTGAGACTGATTAAAATTGACAGGTACTGCAGAACAGCGCCCCCTGTGCCATTGCACCACCCTAGTTGTGGCCCTATTTATAGCAATGAATTGTTAGATAGTAGGTATCCATCTGAATGAGGTCACCTTGTAACGGTAGATGGGCATTTACAATGTGATCAAAACAAATACCACTTTCCTGGAACATCCTGAGAGTCCCCAATTTTGGGCGTTCTCTCAGAATCCTTAAAAAGTTGGCCAATCTCTTGCACACTGTCCACTTCCTGAGTGAAGTAGGTGGTCTGGGGAATAGATGATGCAACTAACATTGAATTTCATCATCGTAGTTCAACCCACTACTATACAAACCTGCACTGAACAGCGGGGTTTGGGTTGCGATTGCACCATGCCCCCACGCCTCTGACATAGCTTCCCTCTCCGAGCAATACCTGGCAAGTATGTCAAAATATACACCATGGCGGAATTCAATTGTTTTTAGGGCGTCCTGCACCAGACGGAGCAATCCCATTGTTGCTTCAAATGGGCGTGCATACCATATGTGCCCATTATTTCTATTTGCCCCTTCCAGTAATATTAGATGGGTTTAGTGGCTTTTGGACATGACAAAGGTGTAAAACAATGGGCGCCCGGAGACACAACAAACGTTTGCATATCACCAAAGTGACGGGACAAACTGCCCCCAAAGAATCTCAATGGATATATTGACCATAGGCGTGCGCACGGGGGGTGCCTGGTGCGCACAGGCACCCCCTAATGTCCGGCACCCCCCCCCCAGCACGTCACGCCGATCATTGCTGTCTGCGTGCTGCTGCAGTAGCACACTGATACAGCGATGATCGGATAACCTCCTCCTCCTGACTGCAGCATCGCTCGCGCTGCCCTAACACCATTGATTTAATTCACTCCCTCCCGAGTCCCGCTGCGCTGCCGCCGCCCGCCTGTCACACACTCACACACAGAGCTGCCTGTCACTGTCAGCTGTGCGGCAGCGGCTTCTTCCTGGACTGGTGGGCTGGCCGCATACAGCCCAGCCCACCCACCGCCACTGTTATAAGCCGACTGCCTCGCGGTGTGAGTGTGACGTCATCACGTCACACCGCGCGCCCTCCCTCCCTTCCTTCCCGCCCTGGCTGAGTGGCTGCGCTGTGGGCTGTACTCCCGGCTCCCAGCTCCCAGTCCAGCTCCGGCCGGGCTAAGTAAAAGTTAACATTAACATGCTAATTTCAAGTGTGTGTGTGTGTGTGTGTGTGTGTGTGTGTGTGTGCCCTGCTCTGCCGCCCGGCCCGGACATTGTCGACCGCTGGAGGAGGACTCGGAGAGGAAGACAGTAGTCGTCCCACCATCCTGCCTGAGCCTGCCTAATGTGAGTGAGAGACTCACTCACTGTCTCTCAGTCTCTGTGTTCATGCAGGGGTGGGGGTTGGGATAAAATTTGCCACAATAAAATAAAGGTTTATCACACTATATATATATATATAATAAGAATTTACTTACCGATAATTCTATTTCTCATAGTCCGTAGTGGATGCTGGGGACTCCGAAAGGACCATGGGGAATAGCGGCTCCGCAGGAGACTGGGCACAAAAGTAAAAAGCTTTAGGACTACCTGGTGTGCACTGGCTCCTCCCCCTATGACCCTCCTCCAAGCCTCAGTTAGGATACTGTGCCCGGACGAGCGTACACAATAAGGAAGGATTTTGAATCCCGGGTAAGACTCATACCAGCCACACCAATCACACCGTACAACTTGTGATCTGAACCCAGTTAACAGCATGATAACAGAAGGAGCCTCTGAAAAGATGGCTCACAACAACAATAACCCGATTTTTGTAACAATAACTATGTACAAGTAATGCAGACAATCCGCACTTGGGATGGGCGCCCAGCATCCACTACGGACTATGAGAAATAGAATTATCGGTAAGTAAATTCTTATTTTCTCTAACGTCCTAGTGGATGCTGGGGACTCCGAAAGGACCATGGGGATTATACCAAAGCTCCCAAACGGGCGGGAGAGTGCGGATGACTCTGCAGCACCGAATGAGAGAACTCCAGGTCCTCCTCAGCCAGGGTATCAAATTTGTAGAATTTAGCAAACGTGTTTGTCCCTGACCAAGTAGCTGCTCGGCAAAGTTGTAAAGCCGAGACCCCTCGGGCAGCCGCCCAAGATGAGCCCACTTTCCGTGTGGAATGGGCTTTTACAGATTTTGGCTGTGGCAGGCCTGCCACAGAATGTGCAAGCTGAATTGTACTACAAATCCAACGAGCAATCGTCTGCTTAGAAGCAGGAGCACCCAGCTTGTTGGGTGCATACAGGATAAACAGCGAGTCAGATTTTCTGACTCCAGCCGTCCTGGAAACATATTTCTCTGACGTCCTAGTGGATGCTGGGGACTCCGTCAGGACCATGGGGATTAGCGGCTCCGCAGGAGACAGGGCACAAAAATAAAGCTTTAGGATCAGGTGGTGTGCACTGGCTCCTCCCCCTATGACCCTCCTCCAGTTAGGTTTTTGTGCCCGTCCGAGCAGGGTGCAATCTAGGTGGCTCTCCTAAAGAGCTGCTTAGAAAAAGTTTTTAGGTTTTTTATTTTCAGTGAGTCCTGCTGGCAACAGGCTCACTGCATCGAGGGACTTAGGGGAGAGAAGTGAACTCACCTGCGTGCAGGATGGATTGGCTTCTTAGGCTACTGGACACCATTAGCTCCAGAGGGAGTCGGAACACAGGTCTCACCCTGGGGTTCGTCCCGGAGCCGCGCCGCCGACCCCCCTTGCAGATGCCGAAGATGGAAGAGGTCCAGAAGCAGGCGGCAGAAGACTTTTCAGTCTTCCTGAGGTAGCGCACAGCACTGCAGCTGTGCGCCATTGTTGTCAGCACACTTCACACAGCGGTCACGGAGGGTGCAGGGCGCTGGGGGGGCGCCCTGGGCAGCAATGTATAATACCTTTTTATGGCTAAAAATACATCACATATAGCCCTTGAGGCTATATGGATGTATTTAACCCCTGCCAGATCTCACAAACTCCGGAGAAGAGCCCGCCGAAATAGGGGGCGGGGCTTATTCTCCTCAGCACACAGCGCCATTTTCCTGCTCAGCTCCGCTGTGAGGAAGGCTCCCAGGACTCTCCCCTGCACTGCACTACAGAAACAGGGTAAAACAGAGAGGGGGGGCACTTTTTTTGGCGATATTACTATATTTAAGCTGCTATAAGGATACAACACTTATATAGGGTTGTTCCCATATATATTATAGCGCTTGGGTGTGTGCTGGCAAACTCTCCCTCTGTCTCCCCAAAGGGCTAGTGGGGTCCTGTCTTCAATAGAGCATTCCCTGTGTGTCTGCTGTGTGTCGGTACGTGTGTGTCGACATGTATGAGGACGATGTTGGTGTGGAGGCAGAGCAATTGCCGGTAATGGTGATGTCACCCCCTAGGGAGTCGACACCGGAATGGATGGCTTTGTTTATGGAATTACGTGATAATGTCAGCACATTACAAAAATCAGTTGACGACATGAGACGGCCGTCAAACCAGTTAGTACCTGCCCAGGCGTCTCAGACACCGTCAGGGGCTGTAAAACGCCCTTTACCTCAGTCGGTCGATACAGACCCAGACACGGACACTGAATCTAGTGTCGACGGTGAAGAAACAAACGTATTTTCCAGTAGGGCCACACGTTATATGATCACGGCAATGAAGGAGGCTTTGCATATCTCTGATACTACAAGTACCACAAAAAGGGGTATTATGTGGGGGGTGAAAAAACTACCTGTAGTTTTTCCTGCATCAGAGGAATTGAATGATGTATGTGATGAAGCGTGGGTTAACCCAGATAGAAAAGGGCTAATTTCAAAAAAGTTATTGGCATTATACCCTTTCCCGCCAGAGGTTAGGGCGCGCTGGGAAACACCCCCTAAGGTGGATAAGGCGCTCACACGCTTATCAAAACAAGTGGCGTTACCGTCTCCTGATACGGCCGCCCTCAAGGAACCAGCTGATAGGAGGCTGGAAACTACCCTAAAAAGTATATACACACATACTGGTGTTATACTGCGACCAGCCATCGCCTCAGCCTGGATGTGCAGTGCTGGGGTGGTCTGGTCGGATTCCCTGACTGAAAATATTGATACCCTGGATAGGGACAGTATTTTACAGACTTTAGAGCAATTAAAGGATGCTTTTCTTTATATGCGAGATGCTCAGAGGGATATTTGCACTCTGGCATCGAGAGTAAGTGCGATGTCCATATCTGCCAGAAGAAGTTTATGGACACGACAGTGGTCAGGTGATGCGGATTCCAAACGGCATATGGAAGTATTGCCGTATAAAGGGGAGGAATTATTTGGCGTCGGTCTATCGGATCTGGTGGCCACGGCAACGGCCGGGAAATCCACCTTTTTACCTCAGACCCCCTCCCAACAGAAAAAGACACCGTCTTTTCAGCCGCAGTCCTTTCGGTCCTATAAGAACAAGCGGGCAAAAGGACAGTCATATCTGCCCCGAGGCAGAGGAAAGGGTAAGAGAGGGCAGCAAGCAGCTCCTTCCCAGGAACAGAAGCCCTCCGCGGGTTCTGCAAAGCCCTCAGCATGACGCTGGGGCTTTACAAGCGGACTCAGGAACGGTGGGGGGTCGACTCAAGAATTTCAGCGCGCAGTGGGCTTGCTCACAGGTGGACCCCTGGATCCTGCAGGTAGTATCTCAGGGTTACAGGTTGGAATTCGAGAAGTCTCCCCCTCGCCGGTTCCTAAAGTCTGCTTTGCCAACGTCTCCCTCAGACAGGGCGACGGTATTGGAAGCCATTCACAAGCTGTTTTCTCAGCAGGTGATAGTCAAGGTACCCCTCCTACAACAGGGAAAGGGGTATTACTCCACGCTATTTGTGGTACCGAAGCCGGACGGCTCGGTAAGACCTATTCTAAATCTGAAATCTTTGAACCTGTACATACAAAAATTCAGTTTCAAGATGGAATCACTCAGAGCAGTGATAGCGAATCTGGAAGAAGGGGACTTTATGGTGTCCCTGGACATAAAAGATGCTTACCTGCATGTCCCAATTTGCCCTTCACATCAAGGGTACCTCAGGTTCGTGGTGCAAAACTGTCATTATCAGTTTCAGACGCTGCCGTTTGGATTGTCCACGGCACCTCGGGTCTTTACCAAGGTAATGGCCGAAATGATGATTCTTCTGCGAAGAAGAGGCGTATTAATTATCCCTTACTTGGACGATCTCCTGATAAGGGCAAGGTCCAGAGAACAGCTGGAGGACGGAGTAGCACTAACCCAAGTAGTGCTGCAACAACACGGGTGGATTCTGAATTTTCCAAAATCTCAGTTGACCCCGACAACACGTCTGCTGTTCCTGGGAATGATTCTGGACACGGTTCAGAAAAAGGTGTTTCTTCCGGAGGAGAAAGCCAAGGAGTTATCCGAACTTGTCAGGAACCTCCTAAAACCAGGAAAAGTGTCTGTGCATCAATGCACAAGAGTCCTGGGAAAGATGGTGGCTTCTTACGAAGCAATCCCATTCGGCAGATTCCACGCACGAACTTTTCAGTGGGATCTGCTGGACAAATGGTCCGGATCGCATCTGCAGATGCATCAGCGGATAACCTTATCGCCACGGACAAGGGTGTCTCTTCTGTGGTGGTTGCAGAGTGCTCATCTGTTAGAAGGCCGCAGATTCGGCATACAGGATTGGGTCCTGGTGACCACGGATGCCAGTCTGAGAGGCTGGGGAGCGGTCACACAGGGAAGAAACTTCCAGGGAGTATGGTCAAACCTGGAGATGTCTCTTCACATAAATATACTGGAGCTAAGAGCGATTTACAATGCTCTAAGTCTGGCAAAACCCCTGCTTCAGGGTCAGCCGGTGTTGATCCAGTCGGACAACATCACGGCAGTCGCCCACGTAAACAGACAGGGCGGCACAAGAAGCAGGAGAGCAATGACAGAAGCTGCAAGGATTCTTCGCTGGGCGGAAGATCATGTGATAGCACTGTCAGCAGTGTTCATTCCGGGAGTGGACAACTGGGAAGCAGACTTCCTCAGCAGACACGATCTACACCCGGGAGAGTGGGGACTTCATCCAGAAGTCTTCCACATGATTGTGAACCGTTGGGAAAAACCAAAGGTGGATATGATGGCGTCTCGCCTCAACAAAAAACTGGACAGGTATTGCGCCAGGTCAAGAGACCCTCAGGCAATAGCTGTGGACGCTCTGGTAACACCGTGGGTGTTCCAGTCAGTGTATGTGTTTCCTCCTCTGCCTCTCATACCCAAAGTACTGAGAATTATACGGCAAAGGGGAGTAAGAACGATACTCGTGGCTCCGGATTGGCCAAGAAGAACTTGGTACCCGGAACTTCAGGAGATGCTCACGGAAAATCCGTGGCCTCTACCTCTAAGGCGGGACCTGATTCAGCAGGGACCGTGTCTATTCCAAGACTTACCGCGGCTGCGTTTGACGGCGTGGCGGTTGAACGCCGAATTCTAAGGGAAAAAGGCATTCCGGAAGAGGTCATTCCTACACTGGTTAAAGCCAGGAAGGAGGTGACTGCACAACATTATCACCGCATTTGGAGAAAATATGTTGCGTGGTGTGAGGCCAGGAAGGTCCCCACGGAGGAATTTCAACTGGGTCGATTCCTGCATTTCCTACAAACAGGATTGTCTATGGGCCTCAAATTGGGGTCCATTAAGGTTCAAATTTCGGCCCTGTCGATTTTCTTCCAGAAAGAATTGGCTTCAGTTCCTGAAGTCCAGACTTTTGTTAAAGGAGTACTACATATACAGCCCCCGGTGGTGCCCCCTGTGGCTCCGTGGGACCTTAATGTAGTTTTGGATTTTCTCAAATCCCATTGGTTTGAGCCACTCAAATCGGTGGATTTGAAATATCTTACGTGGTAAGTAACCATGCTACTGGCCCTGGCTTCAGCCAGGAGAGTATCAGAATTGGCGGCTTTATCGTATAAAAGCCCATATCTGATTTTCCATTCGGACAGGGCAGAACTGCGGACGCGTCCTCATTTTCTGCCTAAGGTGGTGTCAGCGTTTCATCTGAACCAGCCTATTGTGGTGCCTGCGGCTACTAGCGATTTGGAGGATTCCAAGTTGCTGGACGTTGTCCGGGCATTGAGAATATATATTTCAAGGACGGCTGGAGTCAGAAAATCTGACTCGCTGTTTATACTATATGCACCCAACAAGCTGGGTGCTCCTGCTTCTAAGCAGACGATTGCTCGTTGGATTTGTAGCACAATTCAACTTGCACATTCTGTGGCAGGCCTGCCACAGCCTAAATCTGTCAAGGCCCATTCCACAAGGAAGGTGGGCTCATCCTGGGCGGCTGCCCGAGGGGTCTCGGCATTGCAACTCTGCCGAGCAGCTACGTGGTCGGGGGAGAACACGTTTGTAAAATTCTACAAATTTGATACCCTGGCTAAAGAGGACCTGGAGTTCTCTCATTCGGTGCTGCAGAGTCATCCGCACTCTCCCGCCCGTTTGGGAGCTTTGGTATAATCCCCATGGTCCTGACGGAGTCCCCAGCATCCACTAGGACGTCAGAGAAAATAAGATTTTACTTACCGATAAATCTATTTCTCGTAGTCCGTAGTGGATGCTGGGCGCCCATCCCAAGTGCGGATTGTCTGCAATACTTGTACATAGTTATTGTTACAAAAAAATTGGGTTGTTATTGTTGTGAGCCGTCTGTCCAGAGGCTCCTACGTTTGTCATACTGTTAACTGGGTTCAGATCACAAGTTGTACGGTGTGATTGGTGTGGCTGGTATGAGTCTTACCCGGGATTCAAAATCCTTCCTTATTGTGTACGCTCGTCCGGGCACAGTATCCTGGCTGAGGCTTGGAGGAGGGTCATAGGGGGAGGAGCCAGTGCACACCACCTGATCCTAAAGCTTTATTTTTGTGCCCTGTCTCCTGCGGAGCCGCTAATCCCCATGGTCCTGACGGAGTCCCCAGCATCCACTACGGACTACGAGAAATAGATTTATCGGTAAGTAAAATCTTATTATTTTCAGGGCCCTGACTACGTCCAGCAACTTGGAATCCTCCAAGTCCCTAGTAGCCGCAGGCACCACAATAGGCTGGTTTAAGTGAAATGCTGAAACCACCTTAGGGAGAAATTGAGGACGAGTCCTCAATTCTGCCCTGTCTGTATGAAAAATTAGGTAAGGGCTTTTATAGGATAAAGCCGCCAATTCTGAGACACGCCTGGCTGAAGCCAGGGCTAACAGCATTACCACTTTCCATGTGAGATATTTTAAGTCCACAGTGGTGAGTGGTTCAAACCAATGTGATTTTAGGAATCCCAAAACTACATTGAGATCCCAAGGTGCCACTGGAGGCACAAAAGGAGGCTGTATATGCAGTACTCCCTTGACAAACGTCTGAACTTCAGGAACAGAAGCTAGTTCTTTTTGGAAGAATATTGACAGGGCCGAAATTTGAACCTTAATGGACCCTAATTTGAGGCCCATAGACAGTCCTGTTTGCAGGAAATGCAGGAATCGACCCAGTTGAAATTCCTCTGTAGGGGCCTTCCTGGCCTCGCACCACGCAACATATTTACGCCAAATACGGTGATAATGTTGTACGGTTACATCCTTCCTGGCTTTGATCAGGGTAGGGATGACTTCATCCGGAATGCCTTTTTCCTTCAGGATCCGGCGTTCAACCGCCATGCCGTCAAACGCAGCCGCGGTAAGTCTTGGAACAGACATGGTCCCTGCTGGAGCAGGTCCTTTCTTAGAGGTAGAGGCCACGGGTCTTCCGTGAGCATCTCTTGAATTTCCGGGTACCAAGTCCTTCTTGGCCAATCCGGAGCCACGAGTATAGTCTTTACTCCTCTCCTTCTTTTGATTCTCAGTACTTTTGGTATGAGAGGAAGAGGAGGGAACACATACACTGACTGGTACACCCACGGTGTTACCAGAGCGTCCACAGCTATTGCCTGAGGGTCCCTTGACCTGGCGCAATATCTGTCCAGTTTTTTGTTGAGGCGGGACGCCATCATGTCCACCTTTGGTTTTTCCCAACGGTTCACAATCATGTGGAAGACTTCTGGGTGAAGTCCCCACTCCCCCGGGTGAAGATCGTGTCTGCTGAGGAAGTCTGCTTCCCAGTTGTCCACTCCCGGAATGAACACTGCTGACAGTGCTATCACATGATTTTCCGCCCAGCAAAGAATCCTTGCCACTTCCGTCATTGCCCTCCTGCTTCTTGTGCCGCCCTGTCTGTTTACGTGGGCGACTGCCGTGATGTTGTCCGACTGGATCAACACCGGCTGACCCTGAAGCAGAGGTCTTGCCTGACTTAGGGCATTGTAAATGGCCCTTAGTTCCAGGATATTTATGTGAAGTGACGTTTCCATGCTTGACCACAAGCCCTGGAAATTTCTTCCCTGTGTGACTGCTCCCCAGCCTCTCAGGCTGGCATCCGTGGTCACCAGGACCCAATCCTGAATGCCGAATCTGCGGCCTTCTAGGAGATGAGCACTCTGTAACCACCACAGGAGAGACACCCTTGTCCTTGGAGACAGGGTTATCCGCTGATGCATTTGAAGATGCGATCCGGACCATTTGTCCAGCAGATCCCACTGAAAAGTTCTTGCGTGGAATCTGCCGAATGGAATCGCTTCGTAAGAAGCCACCATCTTTCCCAGGACCCTTGTGCATTGATGTACTGACACTTGGCCTGGTCTTAGGAGGTTCCTGACTAGGTCGGATAACTCCCTGGCTTTCTCTTCCGGGAGAAACACCTTTTTCTGTACTGTGTCCAGAATCATTCCTAGGAACAGCAGACGTGTCGTCGGAATCAGCTGCGATTTTGGAATATTTAGTGTTAAAGCAGATTATTTATCTTATATAATACCCTTTATGAGGTCTAAGAACACTGTACGCTAACTACGTATGAAGTACCGTAAGGGTACGCACGTTGCGTAACAATCGCTTAGCCGTGGTCGAGATGCTCAAGCGTTACGTTCGCTCACGGCCAAGAGATCACTGGCAGGCACGCTATTGGCTGCCGACTACCGTAATGATTCGCTATAGCGATGCGACCGCTCGAGACCACGAGGAGATCACCAGCGGCGCATACGCTCACAATGTAAAACCTTTATCTCTAAACCATAAACAGTGTATTATGCAGTAAACCCTTTGTGTAGTGATATGGTGTAAATGCAACACAGTATAACCTTACTAGCTTAAAAGCAGTTTGAGCGTCACCGACGCTCTGAGAATACTTAACTCTATAAGAAATACACAGATACCTGGGCTTAGGGTCCAACGCCTAACATATATATATTTTGAATGATATACTTGCAAAAGAATTAATACAAATACAAATCATACACTACAATATAACATAGACTAACTAACCAGGTAACTACACAGTAAATACAATACAATTAAGTTTAAGAGAAAAATGAGAGAAAGAGAAGAGAGAGAAAGATATGGCCCATAATAACAAGAGAGAAACAGTATGATTACGGAGAAAAACTTACGCACAAAGGGAATGATCGCATGCGCCTCTGGACATCCAGCTCCCGATTTTCAGCAATGATAACCGTTGAAGAGTGAGAGCTGGATGTGATCGGCCTTTCTATTTATGCCCCACACACAATGCAATTCAATGGTCCCTAAAATCTCATTGTTCATTGGACACAGGAATTCGGCTTCGCATCATAACAAAAGGTCATAGGTTGATTCATACAGGTGGGCTGTGACTATTTCCAACAGCTCAGGTGGGAGGGAAACTGGGTTTCCCGCCGCATGGGTAATAAAGTGCAAATAAAGTAAATGTTCATAAACTTCTTATGTCCATAACTATTCGCACGAGCGATTGATCTGCTTCAAACCAACACCGGAATATTTCGAATTAAATATTCTTCCGATGGATACTAAACACCCCTGTATTACTCCTGTCTGACCCTTCGTATCAAACAAAGAGGGATTTCTCTGTTCATGAACATTCTATATTAACCAAACTTTCAGAATCTATCAAAGGGACCATGATCTACAAAATACATTATTTAGTGAAAATAAGTAACGATTGAGTCGCACGCTACGATCACATAAACTCTACCGTAAATACGCATACCGTGCGCCTGCGGGTGCCCGCGACTGTGAGTATGCGCACGTACGGGAGAGCGTACGCATGCGCAGCACGGACCTGTGTGAGGTGCAAATATGGTAGTGTGCATAGAGATATTTTTCTGACTTTGACAGTCCACCCTTTGGCAGTCAACAATAACTGCCACTTCCTGAAAACATTTCAAAAAGAGAAAAATATATGTTAGGGGTTAATACATTTACATGGTTGGGTAAGGGAGGAGAGGAGATGGTAGGAAAAGGGTATGACCTAGTGAGATAGCAGAAGCATGTGTGTATGAATCCGTGCTTGGGGGTCATGTATCATCGTGCCGTACGTGTTTTAAATCAAGCTTCGAGGTATTGCGAAGTATACATTTGAATTCCTTCTTATCCCGTGGTACGGGTCTGTGGATGGGCTGTCAAACTTTACCGAGCTCTTTTCGGCTTTGGTTGTAACAAAATGGGGGAGCACATTTTAGTTGATGATACATGAATGGGGGAGATATGTGATTGCTGATATCTGTGCCTGTATTCCCTATCGACTATGTGTGTCATTACCTGAGGGTTGTAGAAATGAAGAAAAGACATAATTACGGTAAATGCGGTGGTATTCTATGTCAGGTAAATGTACATTCGTCGATTGAGGTCTTGTTTGGTGTCTGTTGAATGCAGTCTTCTTTGTGCTTTTGCCCATAAGGTGCGAGCAAAGCTGTCAATGTCCATAGATTTACAAAAGTGTTGGGCTAGCGTAATTTTAAAATTTCTAGGGAAACTGGGGATCCATGGCATAGTTCATCAAAAATCTGTGTATCAGGTTGTCAAAACTTCTTCTTTAATCTCTCTGTTGTCTGTATATCGGCTCATCAAATTCCTCGTCCAAGTGGGTCTTTTTTTTACCTTGGAGGAAACGGAAAAACAGGTGAAAGAAACGGACCGTAGAAATCGCATTTTCATCACAGCATTGTTTCTACATTTGGGTCATAAATCAAGTCCATTGGAATTACAGTTTCCTCACTCCTCAAACTCATTACCCTTGTACGATGTTTGCACTTCATTAAAGCCTGACCGCATCTAAATATCAATCCAATCGATATGACAACACCTAAGATACATAGGAGAAACTTCCCAACATCCATTATGACTCCTTGAGCCCATTCTCCTAAACCAGAAAACCAATTTCGCGGGTTCAACCATGACACCCAACCAGTCAGCTCATTACCTACAGCAGCAAGAGTGAGATTGTGTCTTCTGCGAAATTCCCACTTTAGTTGGAGAATATCGTCCATCTTTTGGTCTATGACCTCGACCGGGTCCTCGGTGCTATTCGTAATATATGTGCAACATTTCACGCCGTATTGTGTTGCCAGTGTGACACAATATCCGCCTGTTACTGCTGTGAGGTAATTAAGAACCATTCTATGCTGGACTAGTTCTGTTTTGTAAGCCTGAAGTTCCCTTCCAGTATACCTAAACGTGTCATCATACATTTCAGTGATATTATCTAACAAATTGGCGAGCGCAGAAATGTATTTATAATTCAACACTCCTCTAGCGGTGCGGGTGAAATCTAACGCGATTAAGAATTGAATCCCGGTGGATTCACTTATCAGATCAGAGGCCGGATGCTCTGTCTTCTCTATCAGGTGCCTTTTAACAACGTGCTCGTAATGGGTGTGAGTATAAGGAGCTTGGGCACCACGGTGTATGTCTTTCATTTTGTCATGTGATACAGTCATTACTTCAGGCAGTACTTTTCCAATATAACACAATCCTTCAGAGTTTGGGGCAAGCCACTTATACGCCTGACTCCCGCATATGAAATATGCATCATCGGGGAGAACATATGGGACGGAGTAGGACATAACCATATTACACACCTTCCATGTGAAATCTCCTAACCCTAATTCTTCCATCTGCTTAGTACACGTATCAGGTTGTACGATATGTGCACAGTATCCTGGTGATACCTCTCCAACTCTCGTAATCCTATTTCCTAAGGTATACCTATACCGGAAAGATTTTCCTCTACTGGCTATGTGGCGTATAAGCTCTGTATCTGTAGGCATTCTATCTGCTCTGTGTGAAAAGGTCATGGTTTGGTTACTCCATGACACTTCCCAATTTCCCGGCTTTCGGGGATTGGAGATGTTGAAACATAATAGGGACCTATCCACATGGTATTGGTGGAGCTTCAAACTAGGAGGACTGGAGATATTAAACCTTCTGTCCACCGGTCTCCCACCACTTAACTCAAGTACCTCCCCTATCGTTAAAGGAAATGGTACTAGTCCTGATTTGCTATGACCTTGAGGTACTTGAGAGCATACCCAACAATCTATTTTATTTAACACACTACCCACTAAAGAGTGATAGTCACTCAAGGGATGCCGGTCCATATGGATATTAAAACTGGATTGGCATTTCTTTATGCACCCATCCTCAATGACATTGTTACAAAGCCGACAGATACAGTTTTCTTCAGCTAACAATCCTTCACAATTCCTTCTATGGTCAATGCTATCGGA
This sequence comes from Pseudophryne corroboree, assembly GCF_028390025.1. Taxonomy (NCBI): domain Eukaryota; kingdom Metazoa; phylum Chordata; class Amphibia; order Anura; family Myobatrachidae; genus Pseudophryne; species Pseudophryne corroboree. The sequence goes on along the minus strand of NC_086452.1, from coordinate 421,082,881 downwards.
TCGTTTTCTGATACTCGCCTTTACTTGTTGGTTAAGTTGTTCTTGGAAAACTACGCCTCCATCTTTATCATCAGAACCCATTCCAGACCCTCTCTCGACCTCCATGGTACTCTCGCCGGAACAGACTGCTCTGGTCAACATCATGGTCAACAGGAAAATCCGGATCACAGTCTCTTGGGGCAAGTCCATCTTGTAGGAGGAAACGGAGAAGAATGAGAAGGGGGAAAAAAAATAATTTGGGGGAGAGGGGATGGGAAGTTGGAGAAAAACAATAAAAGGGAACAGGGGATCGACAACTGCTTTTGGTCTTGTGGTTCTCGATGCTCAGGTGCCGCCTTAGTCCTCCTGGAACAGACACTCTAGTGATACAACCTCTACCGTCTGTTCCTTATCACAGGACTTCTCTGGATCAACGACCTTCTTACAGTGGGACGAATGAACCCAAGTCTCTCTCTCAGCAACCTTCAATGCTGTAGTGCTAGTCAATAAGACCTGGTATGGTCCTTCCCATCTGTCAATAAGGCAACCTGAGCGTAGAAAATTCCGTATCATTACATAATCCCCAGGTTCAATGTCATGACAATTACTATCTGGTAAATCAGGAATCACTAACTTCAGATTATCATTTTGATTCCTCAACTGTTTACTCATGTTAATCAAGTATTTTACAGTCACTTCATTGTTACACTTCAAATCATCTTGAGGGTTAATCATAACATGCGGTTGTCGACCAAACAAGATTTCAAAGGGAGACAGATTAAGAGGGAACCTGGGAGTGGTTCTGATGCTGTACAGTACAATGGGTAAAGCTTCTGGCCATGTCAATCCTGTCTCTGCCATCACTTTACTCAGTTTATTTTTAATAGTGCTGTTCACTCTTTCCACTTTCGCACTCGCCTGTGGACGGTATGGAGTGTGCAGCTTGCTATCAATTCCCATCAATTTACACATTCCTTGAAAGACATCACCTGTAAAATGGGTACCCCTATCACTTTCGATAATTCTAGGGATACCATATCTACATACAAATTCCTGCACAATTTTCTTAGCAGTAAACATAGCGGTATTTTTGGCCGCCGGAAATGCTTCGACCCAATTTGAGAAAACATCTATACAAACAAGTACATATTTCAAATTTCGACAAGGGGGTAATTGAATAAAGTCAATCTGTATTACCTGGAAAGGGCCGCCGGCAGGTGGGATATGGGATGGTTCTGTTGGTATTGTTTTTCCGATGTTCTTTCTCAGACAGGTAAGGCATGACATTGCTCTTTTACTCGCATGAGATGAAAATCCTGGGGCACACCAATATGCTCTTACCAACTTGCACATCCCTTCCTTGCCTAGATGAGTCAGCCCGTGAGCTGCTTCAGCCAAACACGGAAGATATGCTCTGGGGGCCACTGGTTTACCATGTCCATCCGTCCAGAGTCCTGAGGACTCCTGGCCATATCCCTTTGCCTTCCAGACTGCCTTTTCCTGTGTGGAACACAAATTTTGCATTTCACACAACTTCTGTGTGTTGATGGTATTAAATACCATCAGTTGTGTGGTGTCTGTCTGTCTGGGGGTAGCAGCTGCTAATTTAGCAGCTTCGTCTGCTCGGCTGTTACCAAGTGATATTGGGTCTTGGCTATATGTGTGTGCTTTACATTTGATAACAGCCACTCTGTCGGGTTCCTGTATCGCTGTTAGAAGCCTTTTTATGTGAGCTGCATGCGCTACCGGTGTACCAGCTGCCGTCATGAAATTTCTGAGGCGCCATAGGGCTCCGAAATCATGGACTACCCCGAATGCGTATCTAGAATCGGTGTAGATATTGGCTGATTTGCCCTTAGCCAATTCACATGCTCTGGTTAGGGCGACCAGTTCAGCAACCTGGGCTGAGTGAGGTGGGCCTAGCGGTTCCGCTTCTATGGTGCCTTGGTCATCTACGACTGCGTATCCAGTACACAAGTCACCCGAGTCTGACTGTCTATGACAACTACCGTCCGTGTAGAACGTAAGTTCTGCATCTTCCAGTGGGTTGTCACTGATGTCAGGCCTTGCGGTAAAATTTTGGGTCAAATATTCCATACAATCATGAGTGTCTCCCTTTGTATTAAATCCTCCTTCCCCACCACTCTCATCTTCCACCCTTTGTGCCTGTCCAGGCACACCTGGGAGATATGTTGCAGGATTTAATGCACTGCATCTCCTTATGGTGATGTTTACGGGGGCCATTAGTGCCAATTCCCATCTTGTAAACCGCGCTGATGAGACGTGCCTGGTTTGGGCAGAATTCAACAAGGCTGACACTGCATGTGGTGTATGAATTGTGAGGTTGTGACCTAGCACGACGTCTTCGCTTTTCGTTACTAGCAATGCTATCGCAGCAACGCTTCGCAAGCATGTGGGGGGGGATCGCGCTACCGTATCTAGCTGAGCGCTGTAGTATGCTACCGGCCTGCTGGCATCACCGTGCTTTTGGGTTAGTACACCTGCCGCGCAACCAGCACTTTCTGTTCCGTATAGTTCAAAGGGTTTCCCATAGTCCGGCATACCTAATGCTGGTGCCTGCGTTAGGCACTGTTTAAGTCTCTCAAATGCTGTCTCAGACTCGTCTGTATGCGAAATCCGATCAGGTTTGTTTGAGGAGACCATTTCCTGCAAGGGTAACGCTAGGATGGAAAACCCTGGGATCCAGTTACGGCAATACCCACACATTCCTAAAAATGTTCTGATCTGTTGCTGGGTTTGTGGCAGAGTCATGTCTCTAATTGCTTGAATTCTATCAGCGGTCAGGTGTCTCAGTCCTTGTGTTAGACAGTGTCCCAAATATTTTACCTTAGTTTGGCATAATTGCAACTTGTCTTTGGAAACCTTGTGTCCTGTGTCTGAAAGATGAAACAGGAGCTGTTTCGTATCCTTCAGGGATGCTTCCAATGAATCAGAACACAGTAGTAGATCATCCACGTACTGTATTAATACTGATCCACTCACTGGTTGGAAAGACTGTAAACAATCATGCAAAGCCTGGGAAAATATACTTGGACTATCTATGAATCCTTGTGGTAATCGAGTCCATGTGTATTGGACTCCTCTGTATGTAAATGCAAACAAATATTGACTGTCAGGGTGCAGAGGTACCGAAAAGAAAGCGGAGCAGAGGTCAATAACAGTGAAAAATTTCGCAGTGGGAGGGATTTGCATTAGGATGACAGCTGGATTTGGCACTACGGGGAACTGACTCTCAACTATTTTGTTAATCCCCCTTAGATCCTGCACTAGCCGGTAACCCCTCCCCCCACTCTTTTTCACAGGGAAGATGGGACTATTGGCAGTGCTGGACGTTCTTACCAGAATGCCCTGTTGTAGCAAGCGCTCTATTACGGGATAAACTCCTAACTCCACCTCTGGCTTCAGAGGGTACTGTGGGATTTTTGGAGCTATCCTACCATCTTTTACTTGTACAACTACCGGAGCTACGTTTGCCATTAATCCAGTGTCCTGTCCATCTTTTGTCCAAAGTGACTCTGGTATCTGAGATGTCATTTCTTCTACTTGGGAGGGAGTCCTATTTGTCATAATGGTATGTGACATTAATTTTGACGGGGAGTCTAACATGTCTCGTACTTCCTGAGCGTGATTCTCAGGTATGTCCAAGAATACACCTTCAGGAGTACAATAAATGACGCACCCCATTTTACACAATAAGTCTCTACCCAGGAGATTGGTCGGTGCCGATGCAGCCAGCCAAAAGGAATGCTTGGTATGTAACGGCCCTACTGTAATCTCGGCTGGTTTGCTAACAGGGTAGTGCTGGACTACTCCCGTTACCCCTATGGCTGGAATTGTCTTACCAGTGGTTCTCATGCCCACTGTCGAATTTATCACTGATTTGGCCGCCCCTGTGTCTACAAGAAAGTTTAATGATTTACCAGCTACATTGATTGCAATTTCTGGTTCACTTCCAAGGCTTGCAATCAATTTTACTGGCTGCAGATTACAGGTATGGCCACACCCCTATTGGGTATGGTGACCTTCCTGAATCCCGCTGGCAGCAACTACTTGTGAGGGAGTTAGCTGGGAACTACCAGAGGTTTGCCAATCTCTGTTTGGGGGGTATCTTTTTGTTTCCCCTGCATGTGGCTCATAACTCCGTTTCTGCGGACCCTGCTCCCAATGTCGTGTGTCGTGTCGTTGTCTAGGGGGTTGATAAGATTTTTGTACATTTCTCGATCTACAGTCTCGTGCAAAGTGTCCCTGTTTGTGACAAAAATAACATGTTACCACATTTGACTTACCCACAGGGTTTGGTGATGTTAACACAGGCTGTTTTGTGGTCAGGGCCTGTATACTTACTGCCATTAACTTATCACTTTGTTGTTCCCTGTGTCTGGTGATGTTCCTATCGTGGTCAATAGCAGCCTCTCTCAAAGTAGCCACAGACAGACCTCGCCAACATGGTTGTGTGGTCTGTACCCTAGTCTTTAATGATTCTTTTAAACCATCCATCAGTACCGATACTGCTACTTCTCGATGGTTTATGTTTGTTTTAATGTCCTCTATGCCTGTGTATTTTGCCATTTCTGATAATGCTCTGTGAAAATACTCTGCAGCTGTTTCTGACTCCTTCTGTTTAATGGAGAATATTTTGTTCCATTTAACTACGGCTGGGAAATACTCCTTTAACTGTAAGCTTATTCTTTTTACATTGTCTTTGTTGTACACATCTGTAAGAGGTACATCCTGATCTAATCCACAGTCAGCTAAAAATTGAGTTGCGTCAACATTGGAGGGTAAACATGCTCTCAGCAATATCTGCCAGTCTTTGTTGTTGGGCTCTACAGTGTTACCTAGGTCTCTGATGTATTTTTGGCTGGCAACTAAGTCTTTTCTAGGGTCAGGGAATTCAGACACTATGGTCCTTAATTCCATTCTGGAAAATGGGCTATACATGGCAATGTTCCTCACAGGGGTGACTCCTGATGTGTCAGTTTTCCCATTTGGAACAGCTATTACCCTAACAGGATTAACTCTAACAACATCACTCTGTGTGGGTTCTACAGCCTGTGGTGAAATGGCTTCAGCATAGTGTATGGTGCCGTACTTACCTGTAGATACGACCTCACCTATCCCTCCGCTAGGGGCCCTTGTTACTAATCTCGTGGGTGGAGCTGTGCCTACTGTGGTCTCTGCTATGGTGGCTGCTAGAGAGAGCGCTGAAATTGTTGCCGATTCGTCTTCTTGATCACACTCCTGAGGAAAGTTCAAAACAGGGTACAACTTGCACGGGTTAATACTTGCATTGGTTAATTGGTTAACATTATCTTTAACATTTACACAATTGCTAAGTGTTTGTGTGTTACACCTTAGTGCGTCATTCTCCGCAACCAATTTCTCTCCTGATATATATGGTGGCGGTGGGGCCGTGGCTATCAGTTTTCTGATTGAGCCAGATCCCGCCGCCTGAGCCAATCCTCTCTGTATGTCACCCTCCTGTTGCCACAACTGCAAATAATCATAATGCTTGATTCGTCTCTTTGCTGATTTAATGAGACATATCCTTCTCCTTAAATTCGTTAACACTTCTGTGCTGAAGCTACCTACTCTTGGGAATTTCTCCCCGTCATGTACCGTCATTCTCTCCCATTCATCACATAAAACCTCCGTGTGTGAACCGTATTTTTCACACATCACGTATCTTGCCGACCCGACTGGTCGGTTCACTGAATCAACCCGAACCGAGGTTGATCGCCCCCTACCTGAACAAGTGGCCCCCATAGTTCGAAGGTGTTGCTTTATTCAGCCAACCCTTACGCAAACCAAAATGTTCAAAATAGGCTGACGGTGGCGGTTTACCGAGTACCCCACTCACTCGCCCAGGCCGACCAATACGACCTGATCACACCGATATGGTGCTGGCGTACTCGACCCAGGGCCCCTGCGACCTGAACCTCTATTTACTGGAACCTGTGAGGGTGATCCGAAGAACACTTACTCTTTCCAGTAACTATTGGTTGTTGGATAGTTCCTGAGTGAGCAGCGAACTTCCCTTAAAATAAAAAAAATTACACAAATCACGTTAGAATGTACAAATAGCGTTTATGACCTTCGTACACAAATAGTACCGGTCAGGTTTACTAATGTACACAATTACGTGCGGTACAATCGTTCAGCACATAAGCAACTAATCTTATGTACGGAGCGACCAGTGGAATCGAAAATTGCGGCTGCGAATTCCTTCAGCAAGAGCTTGTATGGCCTATATGGGTGTTGCACCAACCCTTTCTTGGTGTTGTGCCTGTGGACTGTATAGCGGACTTCCTTGTCTGCTGTACCTGAACCTGTTGGTCTGCTATGACCTCCTGGTCTGTTACAGTATGACCTCCTGGTCTGCTACACTCTAATGCTCAAATTGTATGTTTTAACCAGGGATGCCTCCCTAGCCACCATGTACGTCACTTACACGCATGTACCTCACGAGAACTCGACTTTTCTTGTGGTTCAACCTTTAAAATTGTAAAAACAAACACTCATTCACCGCATATACACTTTTGTTTCTATTTCTATTTCTGCGCAGAAATTTCTCTTTAGACCAGATGTGTTACAAATTAGGAGAAGGATCTATTAATTTAAATTTCGAATTTAAAATAAATTTGTGCGATTTATCGCCTGGCGTTATTTACCGCGTGGCGCTACTTATCGCGTTGAGAGGAGAGAAAAAAACTTGTGATTTGAGTTACGTGGGCGTACCCGTATGCTCCGTTGCGTAATATACGCTGCGTGCGTCGGCCTTTGGTTTGCGTGCACAAATCTCAGTCCTTGTTAGAGACACGTGTACGCAAAATAAAGATCCACCGTAACACAATTTATATGTTTATCAATGTAGATGATCCTTGATCATCTACCGCACACCACACTGACTTCGCCTTGTCTCTCAGGCAGAGCTGTGTGTTTGTCTATACTTTAACTATATTACCTTTACTTTTACACTTTGAAATAGCGGCAAATCTCTCTTAGCACGTTTATCAACTACATAATAGCAAACAGGAGAGTGATATACGAAAATACACGAATGAAAAGAAATGCAGATATGCGTGCGTGTGTACGCAAGACAGAAAAATAAACAGTTTTAAAAGAGACTAGCGTGTTGTTCTTACCTCCGGTTCCCGGATTCCTTCAGCACCCTTTACTAAGAGAAGCAGACGCTTATCCAAACAGCACTACGAGGAATATGATCTCCCGCCCTTTGCTGCTGGATAATGTCTGCTGTAATTACCTAGTGCAGATATGTGAAGGACAGGACGAGCCCGCAACTGTTAAAGCAGATTATTTATCTTATATAATACCCTTTATGAGGTCTAAGAACACTGTACGCTAACTACGTATGAAGTACCGTAAGGGTACGCACGTTGCGTAACAATCGCTTAGCCGTGGTCGAGATGCTCAAGCGTTACGTTCGCTCACGGCCAAGAGATCACTGGCAGGCACGCTATTGGCTGCCGACTACCGTAATGATTCGCTATAGCGATGCGACCGCTCGAGACCACGAGGAGATCACCAGCGGCGCATACGCTCACAATGTAAAACCTTTATCTCTAAACCATAAACAGTGTATTATGCAGTAAACCCTTTGTGTAGTGATATGGTGTAAATGCAACACAGTATAACCTTACTAGCTTAAAAGCAGTTTGAGCGTCACCGACGCTCTGAGAATACTTAACTCTATAAGAAATACACAGATACCTGGGCTTAGGGTCCAACGCCTAACATATATATATTTTGAATGATATACTTGCAAAAGAATTAATACAAATACAAATCATACACTACAATATAACATAGACTAACTAACCAGGTAACTACACAGTAAATACAATACAATTAAGTTTAAGAGAAAAATGAGAGAAAGAGAAGAGAGAGAAAGATATGGCCCATAATAACAAGAGAGAAACAGTATGGATTACGGAGAAAAACTTACGCACATGCGCCTCTGGACATCCAGCTCCCGATTTTCAGCAATGATAACCGTTGAAGAGTGAGAGCTGGATGTGATCGGCCTTTCTATTTATGCCCCACACACAATGCAATTCAATGGTCCCTACAATCTCATTGTTCATTGGACACAGGAATTCGGCTTCGCATCATAACAAAAGGTCATAGGTTGATTCATACAGGTGGGCTGTGACTATTTCCAACAGCTCAGGTGGGAGGGAAACTGGGTTTCCCGCCGCATGGGTAATAAAGTGCAAATAAAGTAAATGTTCATAAACTTCTTATGTCCATAACTATTCGCACGAGCGATTGATCTGCTTCAAACCAACACCGGAATATTTCTAATTAAATATTCTTCCGATGGATACTAAACACCACTGTATTACTCCTGTCTGACCCTTCGTATCAAACAAAGAGGGATTTCTCTGTTCATGAACATTCTATATTAACCAAACTTTCAGAATCTATCAAAGGGACCATGATCTACAAAATACATTATTTAGTGAAAATAAGTAACGATTGAGTCGCACGCTACGATCACATAAACTCTACCGTAAATACGCATACCGTGCGCCTGCGGGTGCCCGCGACTGTGAGTATGCGCACGTACGGGAGAGCGTACGCATGCGCAGCACGGACCTGTGTGAGGTGCAAATATGGTAGTGTGCATAGAGATATTTTTCTGACTTTGACATTAGAATCCATCCGTGCTGTCGTAGTACTACTTGAGATAGTGCTACTCCGACCTCTAACTGTTCTCTGGACCTTGCCCTTATCAGGAGATCGTCCAAGTAAGGGATAATTAAGACGCCTTTTCTTCGAAGAAGAATCATCATTTCGGCCATTACCTTGGTAAAGACCCGGGGTGCCGTGGACAATCCAAACGGCAGCGTCTGAAACTGATAGTGACAGTTCTGTACCACAAACCTGAGGTACCCTTGGTGAGAAGGGCAAATTGGGACATGGAGGTAAGCATCCTTGATGTCCAGAGACACCATATAGTCCCCTTCTTCCAGGTTCGCTATCACTGCTCTGAGTGATTCCATCTTGAATTTGAACCTTTGTATGTAAGTGTTCAAGGATTTCAGATTTAAAATAGGTATCACCGAGCCGTCCGGCTTCGGTACCACAAACAGCGTGGAATAATACCCCTTTCCCTGTTGTAGGAGGGGTACCTTGATTATCACTTGCTGGGAATACAGCTTGTGAATGGCTTCCAATACCGCCTCCCTGTCGGGGGGAGACGTTGGTAAAGCAGACTTCAGGAACCGGCGAGGGGGAGACGTCTCGAATTCCAATTTGTACCCCTGAGATACTACCTGCAGGATCCAGGGGTCCACTTGCGAGTGAGCCCACTGCGCGCTGAAATTCTTGAGACGGGCCCCCACCGTGCCTGAGTCCGCTTGTAAGGCCCCAGCGTCATGCTGAGGACTTGGCAGAAGCGGGGGAGGGCTTCTGTTCGTGGGAAGAGGCTGTCTGCTGCAGTCTTTTTCCCCTTCCTCTGCCCCGGGGCAGATATGAGTGGCCTTTTGCCCGCTTGCCCTTATGGGGACGAAAGGACTGAGCCTGAAAAGACGGTATCTTTTTCTGCTGCGAGGTGACTTGGGGTAAAAAGGTGGATTTCCCAGCCGTTGCCGTGGCCACCAGGTCCGATAGACCGACCCCAAATAACTCCTCCCCTTTATACGGCAATACTTCCATATGCCGTTTGGAATCCGCATCCCCTGACCACTGTCGCGTCCATAATCCTCTTCTGGCAGAAATGGACATCGCACTTACTCTTGATGCCAGAGTGCAAATATCCCTCTGTGCATCTCGCATATATAGAAATGCATCCTTTAAATGCTCTATAGTCAATAATATATTGTCCCTGTCCAGGGTATCAATATTTTCAGTCAGGGAATCCGACCAAGCCACCCCAGCACTGCACATCCAGGCTGAGGCGATTGCCGGTCGCAGTATAATACCAGTATGTGTGTATATACTTTTTAGGATATTTTCCAGCTTCCTATCAGCTGGTTCCTTGAGGGCGGCCGTATCAGGAGACGGTAACGCCACTTGTTTTGATAAGCGTGTGAGCGCCTTATCTACCCTAGGGGGTGTTTCCCAACGTGCCCTAACCTCTGGCGGGAAAGGGTATAATGCCAATAATTTTTTAGAAATTAGCAGTTTTTTATCGGGCGAAACCCACGCTTCATCACACACCTCATTTAATTCATCTGATTCGGGAAAAACTACGGGTAGTTTTTTCACACCCCACATAATACCCTTTTTTGTGGTACTTGTAGTATCAGAAATGTTCAAAACCTCCTTCATTGCCGTGATCATGTAACGTGTGGCCCTACTGGAAAATACGTTTGTTTCCTCACCGTCGACACTGGAGTCAGTGTCCGTGTCTGTGTCTGTATCGACCTGAGGTAACGGGCGCTTTAGAGCCCCTGACGGTGTTTGAGACGCCTGTACAGGTATTAACTGATTTGCCGGCTGTCTCATGTCGTCAACAGTCTTTTGTAAAGTGCTGACACTATCACGTAATTCTTTCCATAAGACCATCCAGTCAGGTGTCGACTCCCTAGGGGGTGACATCACTAACACAGGCAATTGCTCCGCCTCCACACCATTTTCCTCCTCATACATGTCGACACAACGTACCGACACACAGCACACACACAGGGAATGCTCTGATAGAGGACAGGACCCCACTAGCCCTTTGGGGAGACAGAGGGAGAGTTTGCCAGCACACACCAGAGCGCTATATATATATACAGGGATAACCTTATATAAGTGTTTTTCCCTAATATAGCTGCTGTATATATTTATATGCCAATTTAGTGGCCCCCCCCCCCCCCCCCCTCTCTTGTTTTACCCTGTTTCTGTAGTGCAGGACTGCAGGGGAGAGTCAGGGAGCCTTCCTCCAACGGAGCTGTGAGGAAAAAATGGCGCCAGTGTGCTGAGGAGATAGGCTCCGCCCCCTTCTCGGCGGCCTTTCTCCCGCTTTTTTATGGAAAAATTGGCAGGGGTTAAATGCATCCATATAGCCCAGGAGCTATATGTGATGTATTTTTTGCCAAAAAAGGTGTTTTATTGCGTCTCAGGGCGCCCCCCCCCCAGCGCCCTGCACCCTCAGTGACCGGAGTGTGAAGTGTGCTGAGAGCAATGGTGCACAGCTGCGGTGCTGTGCGCTACCTTATTGAAGACAGGACGTCTTCTGCCGCCGATTTTCCGGACCTCTTCAGTCTTCTGGCTCTGTAAGGGGGCCGGCGGCGCGGCTCTGGGACCCATCCATGGCTGGGCCTGTGATCGTCCCTCTGGAGCTAATGTCCAGTAGCCTAAGAAGCCCAATCCACTCTGCACGCAGGTGAGTTCGCTTCTTCTCCCCTTAGTCCCTCGGTGCAGTGAGCCTGTTGCCAGCAGGTCTCACTGAAAATAAAAAACCTACTTTAAACTTTTACACTAAGCAGCTCAGGAGAGCCCTTCAGCCTGCACCCGTCTCGTTCGGGCACAAAAATCTAACTGAGGCTTGGAGGAGGGTCATAGGGGGAGGAGCCAGTGCACACCAGGTAGTCCTAAAGCTTTTTACTTTTGTGCCCAGTCTCCTGCGGAGCCGCTATTCCCCATGGTCCTTTCGGAGTCCCCAGCATCCACTAGGACGTTAGAGAAATATATATATATATATATATATATATATGTATATATATATATATATATATATATGTATATATATGTGTGTGTATATATATATATATACGTATATGTATATACGTATATAAATATATGTATATATATATATATATATATATATATATGTATCTCTGAGTGCCAGTTATTTTTGGAGATTTTATATATATATATATATATATATATATATATATATATATCCACACCAATCGCCGGCACTCTGTCCGCCCCTCTGGGCTATCTTGCTCTGGTGCCCTCCACTAGGGTGCTAACCCCATATACATACGGCAAAGAATGAGGCGGCACTCAGAGGCTGAAGTTGCAAAGTGACTTTAGTGCAGCTTTTGCACTAAAGTCACTTTGCAACTTCAGCCTCTGAGTGCCGCCTCATTCTTTGCCGTATATATATATATATATATATATATATATATATATGTATATATATATATAGTATATATATATATATAATTGTGTGTGTATGTATATATATATATATATATATATATATATATATATACATACATATGTGTGTGTATTTTTTTTTGGTGGTCGGCACTCACTATATACATCCAATAATGTTTGTATACTGGCCCTGTTGCCCTCCTTTTAAAGTGCACTCACACATCGTAGATGTCACAAATACATACAGGGAATCTCGATCAATGGGTGTCAGACTATACTTAATGACAACATATGACAGCGCATATTTCTGCTGCGGGGTACACTGGGCTCCACTGGAAATGACATTGGGGTGTAGAGTAGGATCTTGATCCGAGGCACCAACAGGCTAAAAGCTTTGACTGTTCCCAGAATGCATAGCGCCGCCTCCGCATATTTTAATGTTAGTTATTATGCATAAAATTGATTCTTATCTCAGTGGATTAATGTTACTGAGCATTTACGATATAATTAGCTCTGTCAACATTGAAACATTTGTATTTGTTTATGTATTATTGTTAGTCTGGAGACGGGCACTGTGGTGACGTCCGTATCCGACGCCTGACAGCGGGAGACGCCGTAGACCCGGCAGGAGATTCGTGCACTATATAGGTGAGTGTTTGTGAATATGTCTGTTATCTTGATGAAAATGCTTATGCATTGAAACGTTGATCAGAAGCTTTGCAGCGTCTAGTCCGGCACTCCTTAGATGTCACAGAGTAGTTGCCCGGGTGCCCTCAGTACGATGGGATATATATATATATATATATATATATATATATATATATATATGTTTTTTTTTTAGCTAAGCAATGAGTAGTTTACTGAGTGCACCTTTAGACTATAATCTATAGGTGCACTCGGTAAACTACTGATTGCTTCATATAGTCTCTCTACTATAGATATATAGATCAGTGAGAGGCTGCTGCACTCACAGGTCTTGTAATCCGTAAGCATGTTATATACTTGTCCACCTCATCTTAGCAGGACACTCCAGTCCATATACAGGTCAAAGTTTCATTTTATAGCATTACATTTTGTCATTTACAATACAGGCAATACAATATATCTGCTGTAATGTAGGGGGCAACGGACAGATGTCAGCGAGGTCCCAGGCTTACAGCTTGTTAGGTTTAATAAACCTCTGCCAGCCCTCACTGTACACTCTAATCAAATTCCCTGTATTATTTAGTTTGCTTTGACTGCTAATATATGGTGCTGGTTAGTAGGCGGGGTTAGGCACGCCCAGTAGGCGGGGCTAGGCACGCCACTCCAGTCGTGCACCCCCTAATAAAATGTGCTGCGCACGCCTATGGTATTGACTATTACTTTATTAAGTCATTAACACCTTTCCTCCTCCTCTATGCTTATTTATACAGTAGCTGACTTCAAAACATTGGTAAAACTGAAATGTCACTTCACAGAGAACTCTACTGGGGATATTCTGGATGTCAAATGAAATAATGCTGGTGAATTCACTTTTCAGCATTTTTGTTTTATTAAATTAGCAAAATGAGTTTCAGTAGGTTAGTTTTAGGATGTGGATGTTCAGTGGGGCAGACAGTGGAGAGGCGTGGGGTGGGTGAAGGGGCAGACGTGGCCTCTTGCTCCAGCAGGTCCCGGTGGGTGGGTGTCAGGAGAGCCGGGATTTGAAGGTGCAGTAGCGCCGTCCAGTGCTGGGGTTGGTGGTGATCTGGAACACTTTGGTAGCACAGCCAGGGCTGGAGTGAAGGACACACTGCTTCTCCTCGGCTGGTAGTCTGCACCAAGTCCATGAGTGTAAGCTCAGGCAGGGGGATGCTAAACTCCGGGGGAGAGGGGTGCCAACGGCCGCAGTTCCGCGCTGCCTGGCGCCGCTGCTGCTTGAGTGTGACAGGTCCTGGTTAGCAACGGACCTGGGCAGGGGGATGCTAAACTCCAGGGGGGCGGTGGGGTGCTAACAGCTGCGGGTCCACACTGCCTACGCCGTTGCTGCCTGAGTGTGAAAGGCGCGGGCAGATGGCGCACGGTTGCAGAGCGGGGAGAGTGCCTCTCCAACCCGGCGCCTCTCTACTTTGCAGAAATTGCTGAGCGGATAGCACCGGTCCTGAGTATACAGTATATGTGTACCGTATATTTGGTATGCGGTTAAATTACCGGCTGTCAGGATACCGACACTGGGATCCCGATAGCCAGGGAAATGCTGGCGGATGGAATCCCGACCAGATCGTGTGGTGGGGAATATGCATATACCTGAGGAGGAATATGCATATACTGCATGTGGCGACTGAATCGTGAAACCTGAAGTGTGGCGAGCGCAGAGAGCCCGCGAGGGGACATGATGCTCTCGCTGCTGGGATTCTGGCTGTGGGGCTCCAGGTGTCGGTCTTCTGACCCCCGGAATCCCATACCGATCCCGTATATTTGCCTAGCACACATTTTGCATGAACTAAATCTTACTACTGGAGAGTCCAAACATGAGGTAGAGGCTGAGAAAAGGTGTTCTCTCTTAAAAAAGAGCCTGATTCATTTTTGTAAGTAAAGTAAAAAAAAAAAAAAAGCACGGAACTTTGGGTCTGGAACCAACCATGTTGCCATGCAAGTGGAGTAAATACATTTATATTTTTTCTGTGCAGGGTAAATACTGGCTGCTTTCGCAGGTAGACCACAAATGCTAGACAACTTTATTTCTACACTGAAATTTAGATTTCAGTTTGAAGTCACACCCCACCCAAATCTAACTCTCTCTGCACATGTTACTGTACATCTGCCCCACCTGTAGTGCAACATGGTTTTGCCCAGTTTCTTGCTTTTTTGCTTTACTTACAAACATGAATCATGCCCTAAATTCAGTAAGGGTGTCTTGAATCAAATAAATTGGAGCTGGACTATATAGCTGATTTATACTTACTGAATATTTATGTAAACTAGAATGTAAAAACATCCCTAATTATACATAGGATATATATTTGCTTTAAATACAAATTCATAGGTCCATTTTTAATTAGTGCAATTAGTTTTGCTAAAAATTTGGAACCTGGTGTAGCTTACCGCAGTGTGACTTTTTTTTATCATGTTTTGTTGTTTGCAAAATATATTGTATAAATAACCTTCATTTATGACATCCTGCAAGGCTGGTTACTGCCGGATTGCTAAGAGGCTGAAGCCTGTGCAGAATTTTTATACTAGATGAACTGTGAAATGAATTACACATGGTTGGCAGGTAATCGTATACGTAGAAACAGATCTACAGCAAGTTTGCTTCTCTATAACCAGAAAACAAGTAACTCTGAACTAATATATGCAAATAAAAACATATACTGCCGCAATGCAAAATAAATAAATTACTGAATCTGCAGTGATAGAGATTCTTTACATATGTAAAGCATGGAAAGGGATAGGTCAGCAACAAATTGGAGAATGAGGGTATCATACCTCCCAACTGTCCCGATTTTCGCGGGACAGTCCTGTTTTTTGGGGACCGACCCGCTGTCCCACCCGCGGGCCGCAGTGTCCCGCGGTGGGGGGTGGGGCAGTTGGGAGGCCCTGTCTCTCGCTGCCCTGCTTAGCAGAGCAGTGGTGAATAGATGCTGTGCGCACGCGCACAGCATCTATTCAGTGCAGACAGAGGGAGAGAGGGCATGCCAGCAGCTCACAGAGCGCTGGGCATGCCCCCTCAGTGACGAAAACGGGGGCGTGGCTCGCAATTGCGGGTCCTCCGCGAAGCCACACCCCTTTTCATAGGTCACACCCCCTTTTCGGGAGCGCGCGCTGCTTCGCCGCGCGTGTGTCCCTCTTCACCTGTGTGCAAAGTTGGGAGGTATGGGCCACTGGCGTTTCTATAATGGGTGCAGTGTGTGTGGTGCACACGGGCCCCTGAGTCCAGAGGGGGCGCCCACCGCACACGCTGCACCCATTTTCTAAATACTCACCCCTCCGGAGTCCCGCGGCGACGTCCACGGTGGTATTAATTTACAACTTTGTGAAAATGGCCCAGCGGCCATTTTCACGGAGTTCTGCGCATGCGCAGTAGAGAAATCTCAGGGAAAATGGCCACCGCGCCATTTTCCCGGAGATCTGGGCATGCATAGTAGAGTCTGAGCGCTCTAGTGCTCAGACTCTCAGCGCTGCCGGCCGAGAGGAGGGGGCCCGAATGGAGGAGGCTGCACCCGGGCCTCCTCCTCTCTTAAAGCGCCCCTGGTATGGGCCTAATTCAGACCTGATCACTGGGTTGCTAATTTTGATGTCCTGCGATCAGATAGTCGCTGCCCAAGGGGAGTGTAAATTCACCCGTGCAAGTGTGCGATCGCATATGTACGACGAGCTACAAATGTCCCTCAGTCAGCGGACAGCTGCAAATCCGTTTGCACCACACCAGGATTGCGTACCCTCATGAGCCTCCGCTGTCCCGCATACCTTGCCAGCCCTCCCGGTTTTCAAGTCTTCATACCCGTAAATCCGGATTGCGCATGCGCAAGTCAGGAAATTCGGGGGGGGGGAGTCTGCACGGGAGGTACAGACTGTGTCCTGTGAGAGTCCTGTTTGTGCAGACTGTCAGAGTCAGGCAGTTGATCTGCAGCAGGATGTGAATAATGAGCACAGCAGCCACCTGTAGTGTACAGGGAAGCACATGACCCGGCAGCCAAGGCTCTGCATCGCAGTGGCTGGCCACGCCTACCACACTGACAGTACAGTAGGAAGCGTGACACAGCCCAGCCTTCCTGCTCCTCGATGTGGCTGTCCTGTGCTACCTCCACCACCACACACTCCCTGCTCTTCACAGGAGGGAGCAACAAACCAGGTGTGTACTGTCTGCTGGGGGTTATTAGGGGGGCAGTAATGCATACCTCCCAACATGACTCTCTCCAGGAGGGACACAATGCTCTGCTTCTGGATTTTTTTCAATGAATGATTATCTGCACCGGTGTTGAACAGGTTAATGGATAAGAAAGGTGTTTCAGCACAGGTGACGGCAATCATAAATTAAGAGGGAAGTCCAGGAGCAGAGCATTCTCTCCCTCCTGGAGAGGGTCATGTTGGGACTTGGGAGCTATGGTAATGTAATGTGCTACTGTGTGTAATATGGGGGGATGTAATGTAATGTATTACTGTGTGTAATATGAGGGTGGCTGTGTAAAATGTAATGTGTTACTGTGTGCAATATGGGGAGGGGTGAAATGTAATGTGTTACTGTGTATAATATGGGGGGGGTGTAATGTAATGCGCTACTGTCAGTAGCGGCTCTTGCCACGGGCAAGCAGGCTTTTTACCTGGGGCGCTGCTACCCTGAGGGCGACGCCGTGGCAAGAGCCGCTACTAATCCGCCGGGTCTGGGACTCCAGGTCGACAACAAAAAGGTCGACACACCTTAGGTCGACACCAATTGTTCGACACACCTTAGGTCGACATGGACAAAAGGTCGACATGGACAAAAGGTCGACAGGAGCAAGGTCGACATGAGCTTTTAATGTTTTTTTGGTGTCGTTTTCTTCGTAGAGTGACCGGGAACCCCAATTAGTGCACCGCGTCCCCTCGCATGGTGCCTTGGCTCCGCTTCGCTCGGCACAGATTACCGTTCCTATCGTAGTCCACGTGGATCGTTAAGTATGAAAAGGTTCCAAAAAAGAAAAAAAATTGTGAAAAACTCACGTCGACCTTGTTCCTGTCGACCTTTTGTCCACGTCGACCTGAGGTGTGTTGACCAATTGGCGTCGACCTAAGGTGTGTCGACCTTTTTGTTGTTGAACTGGAGTCCGGATACCAATCCGTCCTCCCTCCCATCCCGCTCCTTGGCTGAAGCAAGCACCGTGTGCGCTTGCTGCAGCCGGCGTCGCTGACTGACGCTAGAGGTCAAAATTGACCCCTAGTGTCTGTGCGGCGCTGCTATGGGAGAGACATCATGACGTCTCTTCCACAGAGAGGAGCCGGCGCCCAGAGATAGCAGCAGCAGCGGTCCCAAAACAGAAGCGAGGCTGGTAAGTAACGTGTTGTTTTTTTTAGGATTTCAAAGCGGCGCTACTACAGGGGGCACTACTACTGGGGGCACTACTATAGGGGGCACATACAGGGGGCACAGCTACAAGGGGCACAGCTACTAGGGGCAGATCTACAGGGGGCACTGCTACAGGGGGAACAGCTACTGGGGGCACTACTACAGGGGGCACTGCTACAGGGGGCACTGCTGCAAGGGGCACAACTACATGGGGCACTGCTACAGGGGGAACAGCTACTGGGGGCAAATTAACTGGGGGCACAACTACTGGGGGTACAGCTACAGGGGGCACAACTACTGGGGGCAAATCTACAGGGGGCACAACTACTGGGGCACAACTACAGGGGGCACATACTGGGGGCACTGCTACAGGGTGCAAATCAAATGGGGGCACAGCTACTGGGGCACTACTATAGGGGGCACTGCTGCTGGGGGCACAGCTATAAGGGGCACAGCTACTGGGGCACTACTATAGGGGGCACTGCTACTGGGGCACAGCTACAAGGGGCACAACTACAGGGGGCACTACTAAAGGGGGCACTACTACAGCTACTGGAGGAAAATTAACTGGCGGTAAAGCTACAGCGGGGCACAAGTACAGGGGGATAACTGTGGGTACGCCCCTTCCCTATGAAGAAGCCACAACCCTATTTTGGGGCACGCGCCCTCGGTATGCTTAAACTGTATTTTACCTGGAGGGTCGGAGGGGGGGGGGGGGGGCCTCACAGGAAACTTTCGCCCTGGGCGCCACAAGGTCTAGAACCGGCCCTGGCTACTGTGTGTTATATGAGGAAGGAGGGGGTGTAAAATGTAATGTAATGTGTTACTGTGTGTAATATGGGGGGGGGTAATGTAATGTGCTACTGTGTGTTATATGAGGGGAGGCTGTGTAAAATGTAATGTAATGTGTTACTGTGTGTAATATGGGGGCGTAATGTAATGTGCTACTGTGTGTTATATGAGGGGGGGCTGTGTAAAATGTAATGTAATGTGTTACTGTGTGTAATATGGGGGGGCGTAATGTAATGTGCTACTTTGTGTTATATGAGGGGGGCTGTGTAAAATGTAATGTGTTACTGTGTGTAATATGAGAGGTGTAATGTAATGTAATGTACTACTGTGTGTTATATGAGGGGGGGCTGTGTAAAATGTAATGTGTTACTGTGTGTAATATGGGGGGGCGTAATGTAATGTGCTACTGTGTGTTATATGAGGGGGGGCTGTGTAAAATGTAATGTAATGTGTTACTGTATGTAATATGGGGGGGTGTAATGTAATGTGCTACTGTGTGTTATATGAGGGGGGGCTGTGTAAAATGTAATGTAATGTGTTACTGTATGTAATATGGGGGGGTGTAATGTAATGTGCTACTGTGTGTTATATGAGGGGGGGCTGTGTAAAATGTAATGTAATGTGTTACTGTGTGTAATATGGGGGGGGGGCGTAATGTAATGTGCTACTTTGTGTTATATGAGGGGGGGCTGTGTAAAATGTAATGTGTTACTGTGTGTAATATGAGGGGTGTAATGTAATGTACTACTGTGTGTTATATGAGGGGGGCTGTGTAAAATGTAATGTGTTACTGTGTGTAATATGGGGGGGGGGGCGTAATGTAATGTGCTACTGTGTGTTATATGAGGGGGGGCTGTGTAAAATGTAATGTAATGTGTTACTGTATGTAATATGGGGGGGTGTAATGTAATGTGCTACTTTGTGTTATATGAGGGGGGGCTGTGTAAAATGTAATGTAATGTGTTACTGTGTGTAATATGGGGGGTGTAATGTAATGTGCTACTGTGTGTTATATGAGGGGGGCTATGTAAAATGTAATGTAATGTGTTACTGTGTGTAATATGGGGGGTGTAATGTAATGTGCTACTGTGTGTTATATGAGGGGAGCTATGTAAAATGTAATGTAATGTAATGTGCTACTGTGTGTTATATGAGGGGGGCTGTGTAAAATGTAATGTAATGTGTTACTGTGTGTAATATGGGGGGGTGTAATGTCATGTAATGTACTACTGTGTGTTATATAAGGGGGGGCTGTGTAAAATGTAATGTAATGTGCTACTGTGTGTAATATGGGAGGGCTGTGTAAAATGTAATGTAATGTGTTACTGTGTGTAATATGGGGACATATGGAGCAGCGGGTCCCAGAGCTGCTCGTAGAGGCGAGTGAGACATGAAGCTGCGGGTCTTGCTGAAGCGCTGCTGTCTATCATGGTGTAAGTGACACACATATACACGCACGCGCTCTCTCTCTCTCTGTTTCTCTCTCTGGTATAGGGGCTTTACCTGGAGTAACGTGTGTAAGGGGCTCTGCCTGGTGTTAATGTGTGTAAGGGGCTCTGCCTGGCATTAATGTGTGTAAGGGGCTCTGCCTGGCATTAATATGTGTAAGGGGCTCTGCCTGGCATTAATGTGTGCAAGGGGCTCTGCCTGGCGTTAATGTGTGTAAGGGGCTCTGCCTGGCATTAATGTGTGCAAGGGGCTCTGCCTGGCGTTAATGTGTGTAAGGGTCTCTGCCTGGCATTAATGTGTGTAAGGGGCTCTACCTGGCGTAATGTGTATAAGGGACTCTACCTGGGGTAATGTGTGTAAGAGGCTACCTGGGGTAATGTGTGTAAGAGGCTACCTGGGGTAATGTGTGTAAGAGGCTACCTGACGTAATGTGTGTAAGGGGCTACATGGCTTAATGTGTGAAAGGGGCTACCTGGGGTAATGTGTGTAAGAAGCTGCCTGGCGTAATGTGTGTAAGGTGCTACCTGGGGTAATGTGTGTAAGGGGCTACCTGGGGTAATGGGGGTAATTCTGAGTTGATTGCAGCAGGAACTTTGTTAGCAGTTGGGCAAAACCATGTGCACTGCAGGGGGGACAGATATAACATGTGCAGAGAGAGTTAGATTTGGGTGTGGTGTGTTCAATCTGCAATCTAAATTGCAGTGTAAAAATAAAGCAGCCAGTATTTACCCTGCACAGAAACAAAATAACCCACCCAAATCTAACTCTCTCTGCACATGTTATATCTGCCTCCCCTGCAGTGCACATGGTTTTGCCCAACTGCTAACAAAGGCCCTCATTCCGAGTTGGTCGGTCGCAAGGCGAATTTAGCAGAGTTGCTCACGCTAAGCCGCCGCCTACTGGGAGTGAATCTTAGCTTCTTAAAATTGCGACCGATGTATTCGCAATATTGCTATTACAAACTACTTCGCAGTTTCAGAGTAGCTCCAGACTTACTCTGCCTGTGCGATCAGTTCAGTGCTTGTCGTTCCTGGTTGACGTCACAAACACACCCAGCGTTCGCCCAGGCACTCCCACCGTTTCTCCAGCCACTCCTGCGTTTTTTCCGGAAACGGTAGCGTTTTCAGCCACACGCCCCTAAAACACCGTGTTTCCGCCCAGTAACACCCATTTCCTGTCAATCACATTACGTTCGCCGGAGCGAAGAAAAAGCCGTGAGTAAAAATACTTTCTTCATAGTAAAGTTACTTGGCGCAGTCGCAGTGCGAACTTTGCGCATGCGTACTAAGCGGATTTTCACTGCGATGCGATGAAAAAGAACGAGCGAACAACTCGGAATGAGGGCCAAAGTTCATGCTGCGATCAACTCAGAATTACCCCCAATGTGTGCAAGGGGCTACCTGGGGTAATGTGTGCAAGGGGCTACCTGGGGTATTGTGTGTAAGAGGCTACCTGGGGTAATGTGTGTTTGAGGCTACCTGGCGTAGGCTATCTGGCGTAATGTGTGTAAGAGGCTACCTGGCGTAGGCTATCTGGCGTAATGTGTGTAAGAGGCTACCTGGCGTAGGCTATCTGGCGTAATGTGTGTAAGAGGCTACCTGTGGAAATGTGTGTAAGAGGCTACCTGGCGTGATGTATATAAGGAGCTGTCAGGCATAATGTGTATAAGGGGTACTACTGTGTGGTGTAATGTGACAAATGTACACTACTGTGCAGGGTAATGTAATGTGAATTATGTGGTCATGCCACTTTCCCATGAAGCCATGCCCCTATATTTTTTTGTGCGCGCCTTAGGCGCGCAGTCCCTATTTTATATTTGGGTGGGTGGGGGGCACCAATTCTTTTTCTGGCACAGGGCACCAAAATATCTAGTTACGGCTCTGGCTGTGTGTGTAATGTAATGTGTTATGGTGCTGTGTGTACTGGGTGTAATATGGATGTATATCTATTTATCTATCTATCTATCTATCTATCTATCTATCTATCTATCTATCTCACACAAATGCACACCAGTGTATATACTGTAGGTTTTCTATTCGTCCGTCTCTTCTCACCAGTGTACAGTACACACTAACTTAATATATAGTGCACCTATTATTACTCTAGTATTATTATTATTATTAGTATATTATTACTCTTTTTTTTGTTTTTGGCTGGTGTTAGTACTATAGTTTTCATCAGGACACACCCCTGTGTGGCAATAAATCCCCTTATAGGTGGACCTAGACACGCCCTTTGGGCAGAGCATGACACCCTCCCCCCCCCCCCCCCCCTCCTCCTTCAACAGAAAGCTCTGCGTATTCTGCTGCCAGCTGGAATCTCCCTGAAACTAGTTTTCAAAAG
This sequence comes from Pseudophryne corroboree, assembly GCF_028390025.1. Lineage (NCBI taxonomy): Eukaryota > Metazoa > Chordata > Amphibia > Anura > Myobatrachidae > Pseudophryne > Pseudophryne corroboree. The sequence continues at coordinate 421,060,230 of NC_086452.1, read as the reverse complement.
TAGGCAAGTATGCACCACACTCACCATCTAATGTTTTTACCACTGTGTGCAGTCTCTGCGCAGCCCCGGACTTACTCCTCCAGTGCGAAGAGAACAGGCTGATCGGGGGCCGGAGCTGACGTCACACACCCTCCCTGAAAACACTTGGGAACGTCTGCGTTTTCCCTGACACTCCCAGAAAACGGCCAGCTACCACCCACAAATGGCCTCTTCCTGTCAATCAGCCTGCGAATGACTGTGCGATCGAAATTTATGCACCTGTCTGGCGATGCCTGTTGTTGTTTGGCGATGCGCATTCACATTGCGGTGCATACACATGCGCAGTCAATCAATAATTGCCCGTTGTGCGAAAATGCTCAACAGCGATCAGATCTGAATTAGGCCCTATGGCCCTCATTCCGAGTTGATCGCTCGCTAGCTGCTTTTAGCAGCAGTGCACACGCTAGGCCGCCGCCCTCTGGGAGTGTATCTTAGCTTAGCAGAAGTGCGACCGAAAGGTCAGCATAACTGCTCGTAAAAATTTTCTTGCAGTTTCTGAGCAGCTCCAAACCTACTCCTTCCTTGCGATCACCTGTCAGTTTAGTTCCTGCTTTGACGTCACAAACACGCCCTGCGTTCGGCCAACCACTCCCCCGTTTCTCCAGACACGCCTGCGTTTTTACCTGTCACACCTGCGTTTTTTAGCACACTCTCTGAAAACGGCCAGTTACCACCCAGAAACACCCACTTCCTGTCAATCACTCACCGATCAACAGAGCGACAGAAAAGCGTTGCTCACCCTTGTGTAAAACTGCATAGTTTTGTGTGAAAGTACTTTGCGCGTGCGTACTGCGGCCCGTACGCATGCGCAGAAATGCCGCTTTTTCACCTTATCGCCGCGCTGAGACCGAAAGCAGCTAGCGATCAACTCGAAATGAGGGCCTATGTTAGAGCATACAAGGACATAGTCAAGTCTTTTTTAATTTGTTGTGCAAGTGTTTTTTTTATTTCTTTACTACTTGGTGCACAAGAAGTCCCACTGTAACATGGTTCTGTTGGAGATTGTAGTACAGCAAACACAAGCATATCTGTTAGGGTCTCCTGCTCTGTGCTGCCACGTCGTCATGGCAACCGGGAGACAAGTGCTAGCGGAGTAACCTGAGCGTAGCTGATACTCCGGTTCGGGTCTTTTGCTGTGCAGTGGTTACAGGCTCTGTGCACGGCAGGGGATCCGGTGTTGGTTTTTGTGCTCACAGTCTGTGAGGTCTGAGTGGGGCGTGGACAGCACCTGCTATATAAACCCTCTTCTCAGGTTAGGCAGTTGCTGCTGAATCTTTGTTGGTTAGTCAGTTCCTGAAAGCTAGCTAGTACTGTGTAAACTTTGTATTTGTTTGTTGCTTACTGCAAATAGGCCTTGGAATTTGGTATTACACTCTGCCAAACCAGACCTAGCAGTAAGACTGGAGTCAGTCATTTAACCTGCTGGGGTTCTTTTGCTACTCTGTGAACCTAGCAAGTTTGCGGCTGTATTCTCAGACTTGCCTGCCAAAATCCTTTCTCACTGTGCAAGGTGTTCAGGTGTCAGTTTAGTGGCAGTAAGCTGAACCAGTGCACTGCAAGTGAGGACTAGGATTGTGGAGACTCTCCTTGTGTCTATTATTCCATCTCTGACCAAGGAGTTTACTGCCACACCCGTTGGTAACCCTTTAGGGTTTTTGCTGTTGCCCTTAGCAACAGCATTTCGGGTTCTCTACGTATTAAATCACTACATCTCGCTTCTTTCCATCTGAGCATTCCTAATACTAGGGAGACACCCAGTTTCTTAGCCTTTGGGCTTCTCTGTTCATTTTGTGTTTATTTTGTTACCCTATCACCTTCTGTGTATGTAATGTCATATTCCCCAGTCTGTCTGTGAGTTCATTTGTTTTGCATCCCTCACCGTTCAGACACCAGTACATTCCTGCTGGCACTGGTGTGCATAACAATATCCAACCACTAAAAGGTGGCCTAGGCATTCTGGACCTGTAGCACACAATGACATATGTTTTTATTTATTACATCTATAACATTGCACTGTTAAATCTTTGCAGCATTTGTGTGCCTTGTACCTTATTGCAGTTTTAATTGTATGCATCTAAGTGCTGTTGTAGCATCGCACTGCCATTTTGTTTTTCATTTATTTTTTCAGTAGCCATTTCGTGTTTGCACCTTTCTACCATATTATTGCCTGTTTTTATTTTCCATTTTGCTTTTCTTATGCATCACAATACCATAGCAACCCTATATCTATCTTACTCCCTTTTTATTTCCAAGTAACATTTTAATGCTACCTTTATTATTATTGCATTAAATGCTGTCTCCTCATCGCTTACATCTACATTATGTTGACACTTTTTTTCACCTCTGCTCCTCTTCTCTGCCACATCCACCATGCTGCCCTGCTCAATCCCTCCGCACCCCCAACCCCTCATACACTATCTGCCCCCTCATTTTTCCATACTTGCCAACTCTCCCTGAATGTCAGGGAGACTCCCTGAATTAGTAACAATCTCCCTGACTCCCTAAAGAGTCCTACAATCTCCCTGGTCATATCTTACCCACGTTATGTTGCTGTTATATTCTTGGGAAAAAGAGAAATCAGAGATATATATACATTTAGATGGTATGATCAGTGCCATTTCCCTGCATTGGTTATAAGTAGGCTTCCTACTTAGTAGTCCCTTTAAACTAGCACTCATAGATTACACAGGTTCTGTGGCGGATTAAAACAGTTGTGTCCCGGTTTAAAGGGATAGTATGGTAAGCCTACTTATAAGGCACAATGGGGTTATTCAGATGTGGTTGGAGGCACTGTTCATGCAGCAAAGTACAGATTATCAGTATTTTGTGCATTTGCCGGGACTGTTCTACATGTGCGTGAATAGGTCTTGTGATGATGGACATACTACATCATCAGACTGTCAGTGATGTACAGTCTGATGCCATTTTGGGGTGGGTAGGGGGCAGAAACAGCCTCTATTTCTCCAAACAGAGGTGTGTTGCCGCCATGTAGGGGGAGGGAAGAGGCCAGGGATCTCCGTGGTTGCATGGAGATTTCCTGGCCACTGCGACGGGCGGCTTGCACGACACTATGGGTGCTGCAAGCCTCCTAATGAGTGAGAGATCCGATGCTGTGTATTAGGATGCCGGTTGGATCTGCAGCAGGAAGCGTCTGCTTGAAAATAAGCCCATCAGCAAGATAGCATGAGGATGAGCAGCACATACTGTATATGGCCTTAAACCATAGGTATTAGTCCGATATGGCGCTTAATCCCTATCACCTTCTGTTTCCTATCTTTATATGCCTGCTCCCAGCTCACCCACCTACAGTCATCAACCTATCCCTCTTATCTGGTGCTGTCTCTCCAGTTACTGTTTACCTAACTCTTCTCTTCTTTACCTTTAAGATCTTTGTACGGTTTCTCTATCATCGCTTTCCTCTTCTCCCACTCTCTCCTAGACCCACATCAAACCCACTTCCATTCCCTCTAATCTACAGTAACTGCACTTTGGTCATTAATGTTCTCACAGCTTAATCCAAGGGACATTTATCTCTACTCTACACATTGGCTTGTCTGCTGCTTTTGATAATGTTGACCATCCTCTGCCCTAACAAACAATCCACTCTTTTCATCTCTGTGACTCTATTAGTTCTCTCATAGTTGACCTCCGTGGCAGAGGTAACACAAGGTGGGTGCGGGCTGCACATGGGTATCACCCTTACAGGGGATGACACCAAAATGTATCTCCGCAGTGACAGGAGCCAGGTGCTGCAGTGTTACATTAACCTGCAGCTGACAGAGCAGCCAGAGTCTCCGGGGATGCTGCTCAGACCCCTAGAGTGATGTAACCGGGTGAAACTTCCCATGAGGCCACGCCCCCATAGTGATGCAAATGGAGATTTCTGCAAAGCCATGATCCTTGTCACAAAGCCATGCCCCTTTTAGTGAGAAGGGGTGGGGTGGTGCTATTGACCATACCGTGTGTCACCGACCCTGGTACTGCCACTGCTCCTTGTTCATTTTTTTTTTTACTCAACCTCTGACTCCACTTCCTGCTCTCTTCCTATGCCTGTTGGTGTTCCCCAAAAATCAATTATTCACCCCCTTCTCTTTACATCTCCACCCTTGAACAGCTTTATATATATATATAATTAGTTATGATGACCCTGAGGACGGGGGATTTACCCCGAAACATGTTGGAATAAACTGACAAAAGTTTTACTGCTTTCCATGCCTGTCTGAGTGCCGCCTTCTTCACCAATTTATATATATATATATATATATAGCCTCCAGACCCTCTACACCACCCACGCCCCCCACTCCGCTGCCCCTCCCTCATCCACAGAACCTCCCAACCGCACACCCCCATCCGCACCACCTCCTGACCTCCTACCCCACCTGCGGCCCCACTGCACCCACCCCTCAACCACCCGCAGCGCCTCCAGACTCCCACCCCCGCACCTGCCCCTCCACTCACATGCGTCGCTTATGGACCCCCTACCCCACCCGCAGCGCACTCGCCCCCTCCCCACCACCTCCCAACACCCTGCCCCACTGCACCCGCCCCTCCACCACCCGCAGCGCCTCACAACCCCCTCCCCCATGTGCCGCACCTTCCCATCCCCCACACACGGCGCACTTGCCCCTTCCCCACCTACAGCGCCTCCGGAACCCCCTCCCACATCCGCCAGATCCCCGTACCTGCCCCTCCCCTACCCGCCGCACCTACCCATCTACCACCTGTAGCGCCTTTGAACCCTTCCACCATCCGCCGCACCACCACCCCTCCCTTACATGCGGCCCATCCAGACCCCCTACACCAGCCACGGCCCCCACTCCCTTGCCCCTCCCTCAACCACAGACCCTCCCAACCACAGCCCCCTCCATCCACCCCCCTCCACCCACAGCATCTACAGACACACTCCCCCATCCGCCGTCAACCCCAGCAACCGCCCCTCCCTCACCCGCAGCACATCCTGACCCCCTACCCCACCCGCTGCCCCACTGCACCCGCCCCTCAACCACCCGCACCGCCTCTGGACCCCCTCCCCCATCTGCCGCACCCCCACACCTGCCCTTCCCCCACGCACATCTCTTCCGAACCCCCTACCCCACCCGCAGCGCACTCGCTCCTACCCCACCCGCACGGCCCCACTGCACCCGCTCCTCCACTACCCGCTGCTCCTCCCAACCCCATCTGCCGCACCCCCCCTCTTGCCCCACCCCCACGCGCTTCGCTTCCGGACCCCCTACCCCACCTGCGGCGCACTCGCCCCTTCCCCACCTGCAGTGCCTCCGGAACCCTCTCACCCCCCAGATCCCCGTACCTGCCCCTCCCCTACCCACCAAACCCCCTGCCCTCCCCCACCCATACCGCTTCCGGATCCCACTTCCCCGCACATCCCCACCCGCAGCGCCTCACGACCCCATCCGCGTTCCCCCCCACACCCGCTGCATTCTGTACAGTGTGCCCTGCAGGCGCTGTTCTCACCGTCGCAAGGGCCTACGCCCTCTTCACCATCCAACGCCCTTTCATTGTGCAATATTTAACCACTCACAAAACTAGGAATGCAGGTAATACTTAATATAATACATATATTGAATGGCGTACAGGGGTTAAGGGGGCGTAGCCCCTTACGACGGTGTGAAGAGCGCCCGTAGGGCGCGATGAAGCACCTAGTATATATATATATATATATATATAAACAAATATAAAACCACAGCACTCGCCACCCCAGAAGCGGGGTGCAATGTCTGCACTCACCACTCTTGGGGTGGGGTACATGTAGCCCATGGCCACCTACTTAAATATATAGAAACAGAAAATTCAGCACTCACCATATCAAGCTCACTTATATCCTCACAACATCAATAAATAAATCATGGGGGTTTAGTTAGTGAATTGTCCAATGCACGGAAGCCTGCAAACCGCTCGCCAAGGTACCCCACCTTCTTGCAGGTCCTACACTATCACAGAGGGTGGGATGTACTAAAGCAAAAATGCGATAAAACCCCCGAAAACAGGGGTTTTACCGCATTTTCATATTTACTAACACCCTACCGCCTGGATGGCGATACCCTATAGAAGCCTATGGGCTTCTTTTCACCGGCCGCCGCAACCCACTGACACCGCCGCAGACGCCGACCCAAGCCCCCCCGGCTTACCTTCCTCCAGGCTGCCCTGGACCCGGAAGGTAGTCTCCTCCTCCCCCTAGCAACGCAGCCGGACGTCCTACCGGCTACAGGGGGGAGGAGGAGGCGCCGGGGGCAGCCTGCTGCTGCTTCCCGGCGTCTAGCCAGTGTGGGGACCCCTGGGAGGTGACGGAGACCCCCCGCAGACCACCTAACAGGTATCGTGGGGGGCCTCCGTCACCGCATCGCGATGTTGATCGCATATGTTAGTACATATGCGATCAACATCGCTGCGGTAACCGGCGAGGGGCGGCGATGTATGTTAATACATCCCGCCCAGAGTCTTAAAAGCGGTTTGCAGGCTTCCGTGCATTGGCTGAATTTTCTGTTTGTATATATATATATATATCTTCAAAAAATAAGGATGCACTCACCAGACTTCTTCAAAAAGTACAAAACGAGCCTTTAATGCCAACAGCACATACTCACAAGGTCATGGTCAACGTTTCGGCTCACCACAGAGCCTTTTTCAAGACCAGATCACCAGATGCCATCTCCCTTGCACTGATCTAAATGCAAGGGCCATATATACCATCACTGTGGTCACACACCCCAATCTACCAATTACTACTATATATATATATATATATAATAAGAATTTACTTACCGATAATTCTATTTCTCATAGTCCGTAGTGGATGCTGGGGACTCCGTAAGGACCATGGGGAATAGCGGCTCCGCAGGAGACTGGGCACATCTAAAGAAAGCTTTAGGACTATCTGGTGTGCACTGGCTCCTCCCCCTATGACCCTCCTCCAAGCCTCAGTTAGGATACTGTGCCCGGACGAGCGTACACAATAAGGAAGGATTTTGAATCCCGGGTAAGACTCATACCAGCCACACCAATCACACCGTATAACCTGTGATCTGAACCCAGTTAACAGCATAATAACAGAGGAGCCTCTGAAAGATGGCTCACAACAATAATAACCCGATTTTTGTAACAATAACTATGTACAAGTATTGCAGACAATCCGCACTTGGGATGGGCGCCCAGCATCCACTACGGACTATGAGAAATAGAATTATCGGTAAGTAAATTCTTATTTTCTCTAACGTCCTAAGTGGATGCTGGGGACTCCGTAAGGACCATGGGGATTATACCAAAGCTCCCAAACGGGCGGGAGAGTGCGGATGACTCTGCAGCACCAAATGAGAGAACTCCAGGTCCTCCTCAGCCAGGATATCAATTTTGTAGAATTTTACAAACGTATTTGCTCCTGACCAAGTAGCTGCTCGGCAAAGTTGTAAAGCCGAGACCCCTCGGGCAGCCGCCCAAGATGAGCCCACCTTCCTTGTGGAGTGGGCATTTACAGATTTTTGGCTGTGGCAGGCCTGCCACAGAATGTGCAAGCTGAATTGTACTACAAATCCAACGAGCAATAGTCTGCTTAGAAGCAGGAGCACCCAGCTTGTTGGGTGCACACAGGATAAACAGCGAGTCAGATTTCCTGACTCCAGCCGTCCTGGAAACATATATTTTCAGGGCACTGACAACGTCTAGCAACTTGGAGGCCTCCAAGTCCCTAGTAGCCGCAGGCACCACCAATAGGTTGGTTCAGGTGAGACGCTGAAACCACCTTGGGGAGAAACTGAGGACGAGTCCTCAATTCCGCCCTGTCCGAATGGAAAATCAGATAAGGGCTTTTTCAGGATAAAGCCGCCAATTCTGACATGCGCCTGGCCCAGGCCAGGGCCAACAGCATGACCACTTTCCATGTGAGATATTTTAACTCCACAGATTTAAGTGGTTCAAACCAATGTGACTTTTGGAACCCAAAACTACATTGAGATCCCAAAGTGCCACTGGAGGCACAAAAGGAGGCTGTATATGCAGTACCCCTTTTACAAACGTCTGAACTTCAGGGACTGAAGCTAGTTCTTTTTGGAAGAAAATTGACAGGGCCGAAATTTGAACCTTAATGGACCCCCAATTTCAGGCCCATAGACACTCCTGTTTGCAGGAAATGTAGGAATCGACCCAGTTGAATTTCCTCCGTCGGGCCTTACTGGCCTCGCACCACGCAACATATTTTCGCCAATTGCGGTGATAATGTTTTTGCGGTTACATCCTTCCTGGCTTTGATCAGGATAGGGATGACTTCATCCGGAATGCCTTTTTTCCTTCAGGATCCGGCGTTCAACCGCCATGCCGTCAAACGCAGCCGCGGTAAGTCTTGGAACAGACAGGGTCCTTGCTGGAGCAGGTCCCTTCTTAGAGGTAGAGGCCACGGATCCTCCGTGAGCATCTCTTGAAGTTCCGGTTACCAAGTCCTTCTTGGCCAATCCGGAACTACGAATATAGTGCTTACTCCTCTCCATCTTATCAATCTCAGTACCTTGGGTATGAGAGGCAGAGGAGGGAACACATACCCTGACTGGTACACCCACGGTGTTACCAGAGCGTCTACAGCTTATTGCCTGAGGGTCCCTGGACCTGGCGCAATACCTGTCGAGTTTTTAATCATGTGGAAGACTTCTCGGTGAAGTCCCCACTCTCCCGGGTGGAGGTCGTGCTGAGGAAGTCTGCTTCCCAGTTGTCCACTCCCGGAATGAATACTGCTGACAGTGCTATCACATGATTTTCCGCCCAGCGAAGAATCCTTGCAGCTTCTGCCATTGCCCTCCTACTTCTTGTGCCACCCTGTCTGTTTACGTGGGTGACTGCCATGATGTTGTCCGACTGGATCAACACCGGCTGACCTTGAAGCAGAGGTCTTGCTAAGCTTAGAGCATTGTAAATGTCCCTTAGCTTCAGGATATTTATGTGAAGTGATGTCTCCAGGCTTGACCATAAGCCCTGGATATTCCTTCCCTGTGTGACTGCTCCCCAGCCTCGCAGGCTGGCATCCGTGGTCACCAGGACCCAGTCCTGAATGCCTAATCTGCGGCCCTCTAGAAGATGAACACTCTGCAACCACCACAGGAGGGACACCCTTGTCCTTGCTGACAGGGTTATCCGCTGATGCATCTGAAGATGCGATCCGGACCATTTGTCCAGCAGGTCCCACTGGAAAGTTCTTGCGTGGAATCTGCCGAATGGGATTGCTTCGTAGGAAGCCACCATTTTACCCAGAACCCTTGTGCATTGATGCACTGAGACTTGGCTCGGTTTTAGGAGGTTCCTGACTAGCTCGGATAACTCCCTGGCTTTCTCCTCCGGGAGAAACACCTTTTTCTGGACTGTGTCCAGGATCATCCCTAGGAACAGAAGACACGTCGTCGGAACCAGGTGCGATTTTGGAATATTGAGAATCCAATCGTGCTGCCGCAACACTACCTGAGATAGTGCTACACCGACCTCCAACTGTTCCCTGGATCTTACCCTTATCAGGGAATTGTCCAAGGAAGGGATAACTAAAATTCACTTCCTTCGAAGGAATATCATCATTTCGGCCATTACCTTGGTAAAGACCCGGGGTGCCGTGTACCATCCATACGGCAGCGTCTGAACTGATAGTGACAGTTCTGTACCATAAACCTGAGGTACCCTTGGTGAGAAGGGTAAATTTTGACATGAAGGTAAGCATCCTTGATGTCCCGAGACATCATGTAGTCCCCTTCTTCCAGGTTCGCAATCACTGCTCTGAGTGACTCAATCTTGAATTTGAACCTCTGTACGTAAGTGTTCAAAGATTTTAGATTTAGAATCGGTCTCACCGAGCCGTCCGGCTTCGGTACCACAACAGTGTGGAATAATACCCCGTTCCCTGTTGCAGGAGGGGTATCTTGATTATCACCTGCTGGGAATACAGCTTGTGAATGGCTTCCAAAACTGTCTCCCTGTCAGAAGGAGACATCGGTAAAGCCGACTTTAGGAAACGGCGAGGGGGAGACGTCTTGTATTCTAATTTGTACCCCTGAGATATCACCTGAAGGATCCAGGGGTCTACTTGCGAGTGAGCCCACTGCTCGCTGAAATTCATTGAGACGGGCCCCCCACCGTGCCTGATTCTGCTTGTAAAGCCCCAGCGTATACTGAGGGCTTGGCAGAGGCGGGAGAGGGTTTCTGTTCCTGGGAACTGGCTGATTTCTGCAGCCTTTTTCCTCTCCCTCTGTCACGGGGCAGAAATGAGGAACCTTTTGCCCGCTTGTCCACGAAAAGACTGCGCCTGATAATACGGCGTCTTCTCATGTTGAGAGGCGACCTGGGGTACAAACGTGGAATTCCCAGCTGTTGCCGTGGCCACCAGGTCTGAAAGACCGACCCCAAATAACTCCTCCCTTAATAAAGCAATACTTCCAAATGCCGTTTGGAATACGCATCACCTGACCACTGACGTGTCCATAACCCTCTACTGGTAGAAATGGACAACGCGCTTAGACTTGATGCCAGTCGGCAAATATTCCGCTGTGCATCACGCATATATAAAAATGCATCTTTTAAATGCTCTATAGGCAAAAATATACTGTCCCTATCTAGGGTATCAATATTTTCTCTATCGTCCTAGTGGATGCTGGGGTTCCTGAAAGGACCATGGGGAATAGCGGCTCCGCAGGAGACAGGGCACAAAAAGTAAAGCTTTTCCAGATCAGGTGGTGTGCACTGGCTCCTCCCCCTATGACCCTCCTCCAGACTCCAGTTAGATTTTTGTGCCCGGCCGAGAAGGGTGCAATTCTAGGTGGCTCTCATAAAGAGCTGCTTAGAGAAAGTTTAGCTTAGGTTTTTTATTTTACAGTGATTCCTGCTGGCAACAGGATCACTGCAACGAGGGACAGAGGGGAGAAGAAGTGAACTCACCTGCGTGCAGGATGGATTGGCTTCTTGGCTACTGGACATCAGCTCCAGAGGGACGATCACAGGTACAGCCTGGATGGTCACCGGAGCCGCGCCGCCGGCCCCCTTGCAGATGCTGAAGTAAGAAGAGGTCCAGAATCGGCGGCTGAAGACTCCTGCAGTCTTCTAAAGGTAGCGCACAGCACTGCAGCTGTGCGCCATTTTCCTCTCAGCACACTTCACACGCAGTCACTGAGGGTGCAGGGCGCTGGGGGGGGGCGCCCTGGGAGGCAAATGTAAACCTATATAAAGGCTAAAAATACCTCACATATAGCCCCCAGAGGCTATATGGAGATATTTAACCCCTGCCTGTATTCACAAAATAGCGGGAGACGAGCCCGCCGAAAAAGGGGCGGGGCCTATCTCCTCAGCACACGGCGCCATTTCCTCTCACAGCTCCGCTGGTCAGGACGGCTCCCAGGTCTCTCCCCTGCACTGCACTACAGAAACAGGGTAAAACAGAGAGGGGGGGGCAAATTTAATGGCAATATCTTGATATATATAAAGCAGCTATAAGGGAGCACTTATTATAAGGCTATCCCTGTCATATATAGCACTTTTTGGTGTGTGCTGGCAGACTCTCCCCCTGTCTCCCCAAAGGGCTAGTGGGTCCTGTCTTCGTTTAGAGCATTCCCTGTGTGTCTGCTGTGTGTCGGTACGTGTGTGTCGACATGTATGAGGACGATATTGGTGTGGAGGCGGAGCAATTGCCAAATATGGGGATGTCACCTCCTAGGGGGTCGACACCAGAATGGATGCCTTTATTTATGGAATTACGGGATAGTGTCAACACGCTAAAGCAGTCGTTGACGACATGAGGCGGCCGGACAATCAATTAGTGCCTGTCCAGGCGCCTCAAACACCGTCAGGGGCTGTAAAACGCCCTTTGCCTCAGTCGGTCGACACAGACCCAGACACAGGCACTGATTCCAGTGGTGACGGTGACGAATCAACCGTATTTTCCAGTAGGGCCACACGTTATATGATTTTGGCAATGAAGGAGGCGTTACATTTAGCTGATACTACAGGTACCACTAAACAGGGTATTATGTGGGGTGTGAAAAAACTACCTATAGTTTTTCCTGAATCAGAAGAATTAAATGACGTGTGTGATGAAGCGTGGGTTGCCCCTGATAAAAAGCTGATAATTTCAAAGAAATTATTGGCATTATACCCTTTCCCGCCAGAGGTTAGGGAGCGCTGGGAAACACCTCCTAGGGTGGACAAGGCGCTAACACGCTTATCAAAACAAGTGGCGTTACCTTCTCCTGAGACGGCCGCACTTAAAGATCCATCAGATAGGAGGATGGAAAATATCCGAAAAAGTATATACACACATGCAGGTGTTATACTACGACCAGCTATAGCGACTGCCTGGATGTGCAGTGCTGGGGTAGTTTGGTCAGAGTCCCTGATTGAAAATATTGATACCCTGGACAGGGACAATATTTTACTGTCGTTAGAACAAATAAAGGATGCATTTCTTTATAGGCGTGATGCACAGAGGGATATCTGCACACTGGCATCACGGGTAAGTGCTATGTCCATTTCGGCCAGAAGAGCTTTATGGACGCGACAGTGGACAGGCGATGCGGATTCAAAACGGCATATGGAAGTTTTGCCGTATAAAGGGGAGGAGTTATTTGGAGTCGGTCTATCAGATTTGGTGGCCACGGCTACAGCCGGGAAATCCACCTTTCTACCTCAAGTCACTCCCCAACAGAAAAAGGCACCGACTTTTCAACCGCAGCCCTTTCGTTCCTTTAAAAATAAGAGAGCAAAGGGCTATTCATATCTGCCACGAGGCAGAGGTCGAGGGAAGAAACAGCAACAGGCAGCTCCTTCCCAGGAACAGAAGCCCTCCCCGGCTTCTACAAAAGCCTCAGCATGACGCTGGGGCTTCTCAAGCGGACTCGGGGAACGGTGGGAGGTCGTCTCAAAAATTACAGCGCGCAGTGGGCTCACTCGCAGGTAGATCCCTGGATCCTGCAGATAATATCTCAGGGGTACAGGTTGGAATTGGAGACAGATCCACCTCGCCGTTTCCTGAAGTCTGCTTTACCAACGTCCCCTTCCGAAAGGGAGACGGTTTTGGAAGCCGTTCACAAGCTGTACTCTCAGCAGGTGATAGTCAAGGTACCTCTTCTACAACAAGGGAAGGGGTATTATTCCACTCTATTTGTGGTACCGAAGCCAGATGGCTCGGTAAGGCCTATTCTAAATCTGAAGTCCTTGAACCTGTACATAAAGAAGTTCAAGTTCAAGATGGAGTCACTCAGAGCAGTGATAGCGAACCTGGAAGAAGGGGACTTTATGGTATCCTTGGACATCAAGGATGCGTATCTCCACGTTCCAATTTACCCCTCACACCAGGGGTACCTCAGGTTCGTTGTACAAAACTGTCACTATCAGTTTCAGACGCTGCCGTTTGGTTTGTCCACGGCACCTCTGGTCTTTACAAAGGTAATGGCCGAGATGATGATTCTTCTTCGAAGAAAAGGCGTATTAATTATCCCATACTTGGACGATCTCCTAATAAGGGCAAGGTCCAGAGAACAGCTAGAGATGGGATTAGCAATATCTCAAGAGGTGCTAAAGCAGCACGGATGGATTCTGAATATTCCAAAATCCCAATTAATGCCGACAACTCGTCTGCTGTTCCTAGGGATGATTCTGGACACGGTTCAGAAAAAGGTTTTTCTTCCCGAGGAAAAAGCCAAGGAGTTATCCGACCTGGTCAGGAATCTCCTAAAACCAGGAAAGGTGTCTGTACATCAATGCACGCATCTTCAGATGCACCTGCGGATAACCCTGTCTCCAAGGACAAGGGTATCTCTTCTGTGGTGGTTGCAGAGGGCTCATCTATTGGAGGGCCGCAGATTCGGCATACAGGATTGGATCCTGGTGACCACGGACGCCAGCCTGAGAGGCTGGGGAGCAGTCACACAAGGAAGAAACTTCCAGGGAGTGTGGTCGAGCCTGGAAAAGTCTTTTCACATAAACATTCTGGAACTAAGAGCAATCTACAATGCTCTAAGCTAGGCGGAACCTCTGCTTCAAGGAAGACCGGTGTTGATCCAGTCGGACAACATCACGGCAGTCGCCCATGTAAACAGACAGGGCGGCACAAGAAGCAGGAGTGCAATGGCAGAAGCTGCCAGGATCCTTCGCTGGGCGGAGAATCACGTGATAGCACTGTCAGCAGTGTTCATCCCGGGAGTGGACAACTGGGAAGCAGACTTCCTCAGCAGACACGATCTTCACCCGGGAGAGTGGGGACTTCATCCAGAAGTTTTCCACATGCTAATAAACCGTTGGGAAAGACCAATGGTGGACATGATGGCGTCTCGCCTCAACAAAAAACTGGACAGGTATTGCGCCAGGTCAAGAGATCCGCAGGCAATAGCTGTGGACGCGCTGGTAACACCTTGGGTGTACCAGTCGGTGTATGTGTTTCCTCCTCTGCCTCTCATACCAAAGGTATTGAGAATCATACGGCAAAGCGGAGTAAGAACGATACTAGTGGCTCCGGATTGGCCAAGAAGGTCTTGGTACCCGGAACTTCAAGAGATGGTCACGGACGATCCGTGGCCTCTACCTCTAAGACAGGACCTGCTTCAGCAGGGACCGTGTCTATTCCAAGACTTACCGCGGCTGCGTTTGACGGCATGGCGGTTGAACGCCAGATCCTAAAAGGAAAAGGCATTCCAGAAGAAGTCATTCCTACCTTGATTAAGGCAAGAAAGGAAGTCACCGCGAAGCATTATCACCGCATTTGGCGGAAATATGTTGCGTGGTGCGAGGATCGGAGTGCTCCGACGGAGGAATTTCAACTGGGTCGTTTCCTACATTTCCTGCAATCAGGATTGTCTATGGGTCTCAAATTGGGATCTATTAAGGTTCAAATTTCGGCCCTGTCAATATTCTTCCAAAAAGAATTGGCCTCAGTTCCTGAGGTCCAGACTTTTGTCAAAGGAGTACTGCATATACAGCCTCCTGTGGTGCCTCCGGTGGCACCGTGGGATCTAAATGTAGTTTTAGATTTCCTCAAATCCCATTGGTTTGAACCACTAAAAAATGTGGATTTGAAATATCTCACATGGAAAGTGACTATGTTACTGGCCCTGGCGTCCGCCAGGAGAGTATCTGAACTGGCGGCTTTATCTTATAAAAGCCCTTATTTAATTTTCCATTCGGATAGGGCAGAGCTGCGGACGCGTCCGCATTTTCTCCCTAAGGTGGTATCAGCGTTTCACCTGAACCAGCCTATTGTAGTGCCTGCGGCTACAAGCGACTTGGAGGACTCCAAGTTGTTGGACGTTGTCAGAGCTTTAAAAATATACATTTCAAGGACGGCTGGAGTCAGAAAATCTGACTCGCTGTTTATACTGTATGCACCCAACAAGTTGGGTGCGCCTGCTTCTAAGCAGTCGATTGCTCGTTGGATTTGTAACACAATTCAACTTGCACATTCTGTGGCAGGCCTGCCACAGCCTAAATCTGTTAAGGCCCATTCCACAAGGAAGGTGGGCTCATCTTGGGCGGCTGCCCGAGGGGTCTCGGCATTACAACTCTGCCGAGCAGCTACGTGGTCAGGGGAGAACACGTTTGTAAAATTCTACAAATTTGATACCCTGGCAAAGGAGGACCTGGAGTTCTCTCATTCGGTGCTGCAGAGTCATCCGCACTCTCCCGCCCGTTTGGGAGCTTTGGTATAATCCCCATGGTCCTTTCAGGAACCCCAGCATCCACTAGGACGATAGAGAAAATAAGAATTTACTTACCGATAATTCTATTTCTCGGAGTCCGTAGTGGATGCTGGGCGCCCATCCCAAGTGCGGATTGTCTGCAATACTTGTACATAGTTATTGTTAACTAATTCGGGTTATTGTTTAGGGAGCCATCTTTCAGAGGCTCCTCTGTTATCATACTGTTAACTGGGTTTAGATCACAAGTTGTACGGTGTGATTGGTGTGGCTGGTATGAGTCTTACCCGGGATTCAAAATCCTCCCTTATTGTGTACGCTCGTCCGGGCACAGTACCTAACTGGAGTCTGGAGGAGGGTCATAGGGGGAGGAGCCAGTGCACACCACCTGATCTGGAAAAGCTTTACTTTTTGTGCCCTGTCTCCTGCGGAGCCGCTATTCCCCATGGTCCTTTCAGGAACCCCAGCATCCACTACGGACTCCGAGAAATAGAATTATCGGTAAGTAAATTCTTATTTTCAGTCAGGGAATCCGACCACGCCAACCCAGCACTGCACATCCAGGCTGAGGCGATTGCTGGTCGCAGTATAACACCAGTATGTGTGTAAATACCTTTTAGGATACCCTCCTGCTTTCTATCAGCAGGATCCTTAAGGGCGGCCATCTCAGGCGAAGGTAGAGCCCTTACAAGCGTGTGAGCGCTTTATCCCCCCTAGGGGGTGTTTCCCAACGCACCCTAACCTCTGGCGGGAAAGGATATAATGCCAATAACATTTTAGAAATTATCCGTTGTTATCGGGGGAAACCCACGCATCATCACACACCTCATTTAATTTCTCAGATTCAGGAAAACTACAGGTAGTTTTTCCTCACCGAACATAATACCCCTTTTTTTGGTGGTACTCGTATTATCAGAAATGTGTAAAACATTTTTCATTGCCTCAATCATGTAACGTGTGGCCCTACTGGAAGTCACATTCGTCTCTTCACCGTCGACACTGGAGTCAGTATCCGTGTCGGCGTCTATATCTGCCATCTGAGGTAACGGGCGCTTTAGAGCCCCTGACGGCCTATGAGACGTCTGGACAGGCACAAGCTGAGTAGCCGGCTGTCTCATGTCAACCACTGTCTTTTATACAGAGCTGACACTGTCACGTAATTCCTTCCAACAGTTCATCCACTCAGGTGTCGACCCCCTAGGGGGTGACATCACTATTACAGGCAATCTGCTCCGTCTCCACATAATTTTTCTCCTCATACATGTCGACACAAAAGTACCGACATACAGCACACACACAGGGAATGCTCTGATAGAGGACAGGACCCCACTAGCCCTTTGGGGAGACAGAGGGAGAGTTTGCCAGCACACACCAGAGCGCTATATATATACAGGGATAACCTTATATAAGTGTTTTTCCCCTTATAGCTGCTGTATAGTTAATACTGCGCCCAATTAGTGCCCCCCTCTCTTTTTTTAACCCTTTCTGTAGTGTAGTGACTGCAGGGGAGAGACAGGGAGCTTCCCTCCAACGGAGCTGTGAGGGAAAATGGCGCCAGTGTGCTGAGGAGATAGGCTCCGCCCCTTTTTCGCGGACTTTTCTCCTGCTTTTTTATGGATTCTGGCAGGGGTTAAATGCATCCATATAGCCCAGGAGCTATATGTGATGCATTTTTTTTGCCATCCAAGGTGTTTTTATTGCGTCTCAGGGCGCCCCCCCCCCAGCGCCCTGCACCCTCAGTGACCGAAGTGTGAAGTGTGCTAGGAGCAATGGCGCACAGCTGCAGTGCTGTGCGCTACCTTGTTGAAGACAGGACGTCTTCTGCCGCCGATTTTCCGGACCTCTTCTGCCTTCTGGCTCTGTAAGGGGGCCGGCGGCGCGGCTCTGGGACCCATCCAGGCTGGACCTGTGATCGTCCCTCTGGAGCTAATGTCCAGTAGCCTAAGAAGCCCAATCCACTCTGCACGCAGGTGAGTTCGCTTCTTCTCCCCTTAGTCCCTCGATGCAGTGAGCCTGTTGCCAGCAGGTCTCACTGAAAATAAAAAACCTAATCTAAAACTTTCACTAAGAAGCTCAGGAGAGCCCCTAGTGTGCACCCTTCTCGTTCGGGCACAGAGATCTAACTGAGGCTTGGAGGAGGGTCATAGGGGGAGGAGCCAGTGCACACCAGATAGTCCTAAAGCTTTCTTTAGATGTGCCCAGTCTCCTGCGGAGCCGCTATTCCCCATGGTCCTTACGGAGTCCCCAGCATCCACTTAGGACGTTAGAGAAATATATATGTAACATAAATTCTAAATCCTATTCAAGACACTGCCAAAATATATTACACTGTTCACTAAAATGTATACAGCAGCCCCCCTACAATCTTGAACACAGAATGTTGTGTGGATCAGACGGGAATCGTATATACAATGTACTGCTAAGTACATGAGCTGGTAGAACAAGCCTATACCCAATTAAGAGCTTGTTTTGCCAGCAACTTAATGGAGTGTGGAACTTACAGTACTCATAATTTGCTGTGCTAAAAATATAATAACACCTTACTGTACTGTATCTGCAGAGGATATCTAACCGGCTGTGCAATGTCAAAGCTGTTTCCAGCTAAAAAGGAGATGGATTTTAGTCATCCTTGGTCAGTTTTGAGGACTCACATATAGGATATTTTATCATCTGCATGTAATCTCCTATATATGAGCCCTGTGACTCTGTGCCTGCATTTCTAACGCTGGGTGGAGTCACAGACCTGGGCGGACTTAGCAGCTCCTGCCCTGTCCCAGTGTCAGCACAGCACACACCAATAGCAGAAGGGAGCACCAGCCAGAGATTCCACCCACCATTCCCTGCCACAAGCCAGCAGCGCACTTACGCCCCACACTGCCAGGTAAGTATGGCCACCTAGCCAGGCGCACCCCACACCACCCTTCCCCTGCAAACACCCAACTTCCCCACCACGGCGGGACACACACCCGCAACCGAGGCCGCCGCTAACCCCCCTACCATCTTTAAGATTGCAGACGCGGCCACACACTCGCAACTAAACGCCCTCCACACCCCGGCCGCACACACCGCTCCCCCCTCCCCACTACCGCTGCACACACTGGCCGGCGGTGGGGGGAGCAGAGGCCGCTGCGGATGTATGACCCGGGGATCGGGGCCGGTGGTGGGGAGAGCAGAGGCCGCTGCGGCTGTGTGCCGCGGGGATCGGAGCCGGCGGTGCGGGGGGAGCAGAGGCCGCTGCGTGCCGCGGGGATCGGAGCCGGCGGTGCGGGGGAGCAGAGGCCGCTGCGGCTGTGTGCCGCGGGGATCGGAGCCGGCGGTGCGGGGGGAGCAGAGGCCGCTGCGGCTGTGTGCCGCGGGGATCGGAGCTGGCGGTGCGGGGGAGCAGAGGCCGCTGCGGCTGTGTGCCGCGGGGATCGGAGCCGGAGGTGCGGGGGAGCAGAGGCCGCTGCGGCTGTGTGCCGCGGGGATCGGAGCCGGCGGTGCGGGGGAGCAGAGGCCGCTGCGGCTGTGTGCCGCGGGGATCGGAGCCGGAGGTGCGGGGGAGCAGAGGCCGCTGCGGCTGTGTGCCGCGGGGATCGGAGCCGGCGGTGCGGGGGAGCAGAGGCCGCTGCGGCTGTGTGCCGCAGGGATCGGAGCCGGCGGTGGGGGGAGCAGAGCATCCAGCCACCGATGCCACAGACAGGACACACTGCCCTGGAGCCCACTGACACCCGCACCCCACACCCCTCCCTCTGCACCAGCCTGTCGCCTGTTCCCACATGCAGCCACTGACACGCTGCCCGGGACCCGCCGTCCGCAACACGGGGTAACACAGGCCATAGCTGTACATGCGGCATTACCCTGACAGCACGCCGCACCTGACTCTGTACCAGCGTTATCTCTCTCACCGCTGCTGCCTCCGACCCCACGAATCTGTCTGTTTCCAAACGTCCAGCAGGGTCGTCGGGTCCGAGCCAGCAGCAGCGACAGAGATAGCGCTGGTACAGAGTCAGGTGTGGCGTGCTGTCAGGGTGATGCCGCACGTACAGCTATGGCCTGTGTTACTGTTACCCCGTGTTGTGCAGACAGCGCCCTCACTCACCCACTTGCGTATGACGTGCCCACCATATCACCCATCCTACCACTTGCACCAAGCCCCACTCGCACCCTGTCCATCACAAGGGGGGAAACAAGTAGCAGCCTCATGGCCCCACACATACCAACACCTATCACCACATACACTGCAACCACTTCTACCTTACACACACACTTCTAACAATGCGCACGCACCCTCCACTTCACTTTCCCCTCCCCCCATACACACACACTCTCACCCTCCACAATCCTACCAACACGCACGCACCCTCCACTTCACTTTCCCCTCCCCATTCTACACACACACTCTCACCCTCCACAATCCTACCAACACACACGCACCCTCCACTTCACTTTCCCCTCCCCCCAACACACACACCCTCCACACTCCTACCAACACGCACGCACCCTCCACTTCACTTTCCCCTCCCCCCAACACACACACACACTCTCACCCTCCACAATCCTACCAACACGCACGCACCCTCCACTTCACTTTCCCCTCCCCCAACACACTCACCCTCCACACTCCTACCAACATGCACGCACCCTCCACTTCACTTTCCCCTCCCCCCAACACACACACACACTCTCACCCTCCACAATCCTACCAACACGCACGCACCCTCCACTTCACTTTCCCCTCCCCCCAACACACTCACCCTCCACACTCCTACCAACACGCACGCACCCTCCACTTCACTTTCCCCTCCCCCCAACACACACACACACTCACCCTCCACACTCCTACCAACACGCACGCACCCTCCACTTCACTTTCCCCTCCCCCCTACACACACACACACACCCTCCACTTTCCCCTCCCGCCCTACACATGCACACACTCACCCTCCACACTCCTACCAACACGCCCGCACCCTCCACTTCACTTTCCCCTCCCCCCAACACACACACACACACACACACACACACACACACTCACCCTCCACACTCCTACCAACACGCACGCACCCTCCACTTCACTTTCTCCTCCCCCCTACACACACACACACACACACACACCCTCCACACGCCCACACCCTCCACTTTCCCCTCCCCCCCTACACATGCACACACTCACCCTCCACACTCCTAACAACACGGCCGCACCCTCCACTCCTCCCCCCACGCACACACTCACCCTCCATACTCTTAACAACACGCACGCACCCTCCACTGCCCTTCCCCCCCCCCTCCCACAAAAACCCTCCACCATCCAACCACCCATCCTATGTGGACCTCCTCCACCCATGCCAACTTTAAACCCTCTCACCCATCCCCCTGCCACCCAACTCCATCCCACACTACACCTCCTATCACCACCACCATCCCTCACCCCTGCGCAAAAACATATACAGGCAGTGACCCCTCTCCACACACTTGCCCAAGGACCATAAATCATTACCCACAGCATTTCATAAAACCACACGCCAAACTACGTACCCTTCACAAAAAACACTCCACCACACACATTCCCTTCAACACCCTCCACAATCCAGCCACACACCACCCTAACCCTATCGCACACCCACCGCCCTCCCTTTGCACCCAACTAATTCAGTCAAACCATTAAAACACCAGCTACCCCACAAGACTACCCCCATAGCCTAAAGCCACTAATACGCCAATTCTAACTCCAACATCTGCTAACATAACACACCTCTACCCCCAACAAACACCCTAACACCACATCCACTTCACCTTGCCACACACATAAACAATTCACCCACCGCTACCACAAAAACACAATAGACGCACCCTCCAAACACACCCCAGATCCCACAACAACAGTTCACCATACTCCCTAAACCCCCACCCACCAACAACTTTGCAAACAGTAACCCTCACAGCTATGAACACAACCCTCCCACACCTACGACAACACACAACAAACCCTGCCACTACAGTTACACCACAACGCCTCACAAACACATCCATCTACCACCCAATCACAATATCAAACAACCACCTTTCAGAAAAACCTTGCACCTTGCACCTCAACACACACTTCCACATCCCCATAACCAACTCACCACCCACCCTCCCATGCACACACCACACGACCCTACACAAATCTCCCTATGCAGACATCCCTTAGCCATGGCACCTTCGCCCACCGTACCCCTTATCCCCACGCCTACAACTCCACCAAGTGCAACCTCCCCAATCCCCCTGCCACATACACCCACAACTCCAACACGCCCAACACCTCCTACCCCCTCCACCATCCCTCAGCCCACAACGGTGTGAAGAGCGCCCGTAGGGCGCGATGAATCACCTAGTCAATCTATATTTGTCCTTTTCAGAATCTTCTAATCAGGGCCGGATTAAGGACTGTGGGGGCCCACGGGAAACAAACTTGTGGGGGCCCCTATCAATAAGTGATGTAGTGGCGATGATATAAAAAAGAAAGTATAATTTATCAATCAGCATTGTGATTATGTGCACATACACTAAATAATCCTAGTTTAAGGTGTAAAATCATAATTATTATTGATTCAGTCATTCTTCCTAAGGGGTTATTAGTTTACTAATCAATAATAATTAAGATTTCACATCTTAAACAAGAATTAGTGCACAACCATAAGAAAATGTATATTAACATATTTTGGTATTTATATGAAATTTTTCAATATCATTTTATATTCTTATAGAAATAGAGTATCTGTATACTACTCAGCGCCGTCACTACCTATGTGCCAGGTGTGCCTGGCACACAGCGCAGTCACACTGAAGGCGCACGGCGAGCGGCATGTAATGAGTCAAATTGACTCATTACATGCCGCCTCTGCTGGGTGCCGTGCGCTGTGCTGGAGGGAGAGCAGCGTCGGAGGCAGAGAGGGAGGGGGAATTGAGCCGCAGCAGCGCTATGTCATTGATAGCAGCGCCGCTGCAGCACTCCCCTCTCCTTCTGTACTGGCTGCCCGGCGCTGCTGTGAATGCTGGGATGCGGTTCCCGCATCCCAGCATTCTCAGCAGCGGCCAGCCAATACGGAAGGAGAGGGGAGTGCTGCAGCGGCGCCGCTACCAATGACATAGCGCTGCTGTGGCTCAAGTCCCCCTCCCTCCTCCTCCTTCTCCACTGCGGCTGCCCGGGATCTCTGCCAGCACGAGGAGCCTGAGAGATGGTAAGTATATCTCTCTCTCTCTCTCTCTTTCTCTTTCTCTTTCTGTCTCTCTCTCTTTCTCTCTCTCTCTCTCTCTCTCTCTCTCTCTCTGGTGTCTGTCTGCTGCAATGTGTAAAAAGGGGGGCTGGCTGCCGTAATGTGTAAAAAGGGGGACTGGCTGCCGCAATGTGTAAAAAGGGGGACTGGCTGCCGTAATGTGTAAAAAGGGGGACTGGCTGCCGTAATGTGTAAAAAGGGGGACTGGCTGCCGCAATGTGTAAAAAGGGGGACTGGCTGCCGTAATGTGTAAAAAGGGGGACTGGCTGCCGAAATGTGTAAAAAGGGGGACTTGCTGCCGTTATGTGTAAAAAAGGGGACGCTGTCTGCCATAATGTGTACAAAAAGGGGACGCTGTCTACCGTAATGTGTAATAAGGGGGACTGTCTGCTGTAATGTGTAAAAAAGGGGATTCCATCTGCCGTAATGTGTAATAAGTGGGACTCTGTCTGCCGTAATGTTAATAAGGGGGACGCTGTCTGCCGTAATGTGTAATAAGGGGGAGTTGTCTGCCGTAATGTGTAAAAAAGGGGATGCCGTCTGCCTGAATGTGTAATAAGGGGGACGCTGTCTGCCGTAATGTGTAAAAAGGGGGACGCTGACTGCCGTAATGTGTAATAATGGGGACTGTCTGCCGTAATGTGTAAAAAGGGGGGCGCTGTCTGCCGTAATGTGTAAAAAGGGGACGCCGTCTGCCGTAATGTGTAAAAGGGGCTCTACCTGGTGTAGTGGCTCTACTGTGCAGCGTAATTTGAATAATGGAGACTACTATACACCGTAGTATGAATTGGCATTATTTTGTGGTGACACCCCTTCCCCATGATGCCACGCCCCTATTTATTTTTTGCGCGCCTGAGGCGCGCACTGCTCCTGACTTGCGTGGGGGGGGGCGGCAATGCCATTTCTTGCACACAGCGCTAAAATACCTAGTTACGACACTGATACTACTAGCAGGCTGTCAGGCAGCAGAAGTTAACTAATATGAATCTTTTGATTATACTAATTTGCATAATCATTGCATCAACACACTCGTCACTAAATTAGTAGTATGTCTTACAGTCTACTAAAGTCCACAAACTGTCACTGGATTCTTACAAGAGATAAAAACTTGGATACACAGTAGAGATCCTTCAGTTAGATTGTAGGAAAGACTGGGCTACGATCAGGCACTCTGACATGCGGGGGGACGCCCAGCACAGGGCTAGTCCGCCCCGCATGTCAGGCCCAGCCCCCCCCCCCCCCCCCCCCCCTGCAGAAGTACAAAAGCATCACACAGCGGCAATGCTTTTGTACTTCAATAGTAGCTCCCGGCCAGCGCAACTCCTGCGCGCTGGCCGGGAGCTACTCGTTACTGCCCGGGACGCAGCAGCTGCGTGTGATGTCACGCTGCGGCGCGATCCGGCCATGCCTGTGTTGGCCAGACCGCGCCCACAAACTGGCGGCCGAACGCCGCTGTGCCACCCCCCTGGCACTTGGGTGGCTGGAGGGGGGGACCCCTTGATTTAAGATGTCTCCACTCCTCCAGGGTACCCCGGCCAGGGGTGACTAGTTGGGGATTTAATGCCACGGTCGCAGGGACCAGTATAAAAGTGTCCCCCAGCTGTGGCATTATCTCTCTAGC
Source organism: Pseudophryne corroboree (assembly GCF_028390025.1). Classification (NCBI taxonomy): domain Eukaryota; kingdom Metazoa; phylum Chordata; class Amphibia; order Anura; family Myobatrachidae; genus Pseudophryne; species Pseudophryne corroboree. The sequence goes on along the minus strand of NC_086452.1, from coordinate 421,035,676 downwards.
TAGTGGAGCCCGGTGCTGGTGTGAAAAATACGGGGGACCCCTACGTCTTTTGTCCCCCGTATTTTTTGCACCAGGACCAGACGCAGAGCCCGGTGCTGGTTGTTAAAATACGGGGGATCCCCTGTCATTTTCCTCCCCGTATTTTTACAACCAGGACCGGCTTAAAGAGCCTGAGGCTGGTTATGCTTAGGAGGGGGGACCACACGCATTTTTTTTCAGGATTTTTAACCCATTCCCACCTCTTCCCACTGAAAAACATGCTCTGATCTCTCCATATTATTTTAGTCAGTAAAAAAAAAAATATTCTATTAAAAAATATATTAAATAATACTTGTCGCTCCTAAATAGACAAACCAAGTAGCTAATCCCTTCTAATATAAATAGATATGCTATTAGCAATAAAAAAAACCCACAAAAAAACATGTTTTTAAAACATTTTATTAGATCACGCCAGCAAAATGAGGCGGACTGAAATTGACGAAATGACTGTCGAAAAGCACTGTTGTCGAATCGACATTCTTCAATTGAATATACTTTTGTCGAAAAGCCGCATTTTTACCATTGCAGACATGTCGAATTTGACAAATGTCGAATTGCAAAAAGTCGAATCTGAAACAGCCGTTTTTTTGTCGAAAAGTACTGTATTGCATTGTCGAATCAGTTTTTTTTTGTCGAAAATGCCCCGTTTTTCGACATTTGCGGCAATTCGACCGCAATTGCATATGGCCCTAAAAATTTCTAGCATTTCATTTGGGTGGGCAAATATTATTCTTGCCCTAGGAAAAAGCCCAGGAGGAAAAAAGCTACATGCTTAAAATGTTGTGTTTACTTTTACTATAATTATAGAGGTGTAGGACCAAGTCTCACTATATTTTAGTGGACGATCAGAGCACCATGCTGGATTCTTTATTTGATTATTTTACCTGTCCTCAGATTGATTGATACTTACAGATTGTATGTATTATGTAATCCGCTATGGTATCTGTCTGAGGCATGCTCAGTGCAGCAGATGGCACTCACACTCCAATCAGCATTGACATAACATTTATAATTTGCATACTATAAAAGTATACAAAGCATTTGATTGGTTGCCATGGGCAACTTCTCCACTGGCTCGCTTCTCTACTTTTATCACTGCTTAGTACATGTCCCACTAAATTCCCTGTACTGTAGTGCTGGGACAATAGTTAGTAACCCGGTGAATGACAGCTATAAAATACTAGTAGCATATAAAAATGTTCTCTTCTTTCCTTTCATCCCCAGTTTCTTACTGTACCTAATGGATTATATAGCCAATAAGACTTTCACAACTGCTTCTTGCATTTTTCTTGAGTCCAGCCCAATACTCTGCCTGAAATTCCCAAGGCAGAAAGTAAACTTTAAAAACTGCTACATTTTGTATTTTGAAACGACTCAACCATTCTTCATGTTAACAGTATTACCAAGAATCTAATTGTTATGAGATTAATAAGCATCACATAGAAATTAAATCCAGTAGCTGATGCAATTAAACTGCATGTTTAAATTATGTACAGTAAGACTATTTTATATTGTACAAACTTTATGCAAGGAAAATATACTTACACCCAAACTATGTAATAATTTTAGGTCACTGAAATCTTGTTATTTACTAACAGTCAGCTATTTAACTTATAAACAGCTTCAGAAGCATTAACCTTCTGATGGTACGACCTACAGTAGAGCCGCGATGTAATGATACATTACATCCGCCGTCCCTGACTGATCTTAAACTGCACTTACAACCTAATTTAATCATAGTTATTGGGCCAATTTTCTACTTCAATTCCTTAATTGTATTGTTAGATAACCAAGCCCATCTAATGTGATTTATTTAAGAACACAAAAGCACATTACTAAATTGTTTTTAATATAATGAAAAAAGTCACAATATAAAAAATGGTGATAATAAATGGGAGCAATATAGCAATTTATTCTACCAAGTCATTAGATGGGGAACAGAATTTTGCAATATAGCAGTAATAATAATAATAATAATTTTATTTATATAGCGCTCTTTCTCCAATAGGACCCAAGTATACATTGAACTGTTAGTAACTTGTTAACCGAGGGTGATTCTAACATTGTGTCAGACTGGGGCATGTAGGGCCCACCAAGGGAATGCAGTGGTAGGGGCCCATGTTTAGAGGTGTGGCCAGTCTGCAGAGGGGGTGTGGCCTGCCACCTCATTGGTTTGACCAACGATTAGGTGCAATGTCTGGGCCCTTTCATAAATATATACAGTAAATTCAGCTGCTGCATGCATGATAATGTACCAGATTACTTATCAGCAATGAACTCTAGAAAATACACCATAGTCCAGTATAAGGTAACATATGTATAATGTATAATTCAAGTGCACAGTCTGGAACCTGATCCTTAGAGCATGAGGTGGTTTCCCCTGTACCCCTGTGGGCCAGTCCAAGCCTGCTAACATTTATACTATTTTACCGTAAATACTGGTGGTGAATCAACATGATCTTTGTTAGAAGCCTCACAAGTGGTAAAAAATGACCTTTGCCAGGACTATTCTCTTCCAGGTTACATGCCCAAGTGAGTGGCATTGACCATATTGCTACTTGTTTGAATCAGCATTTGTTAGTAGTAGTGATGAGCGAGTTCGGATCCTCGGGATCCGAACCCGCCCGAACTTCACATTTTTTTACACGGGTCCGAGCGACTCGGATCCTCCCGCCTTGCTCGGTTAACCCGAGCGCGCCCGAACGTCATCATCCCGCTGTCGGATTCTCGCGAGATTCGGATTCTATATAAGGAGCCGCACGTCGCCACCATTTTCACATGTGCATTGAGATTGATAGGGAGAGGACGTGGCTGGCGTCCTCTCCGTTATATTAGAAAAGAAAAGAGTAAACTGAGTGACTTAGTTATAATTGTGGGGAGGATTGGGGACGGGGAGCAGCTGTTAGGGAGTACAGTGCAGGGTTTACCACCAGTGAGTTTAATCCTTTGTTTCTCTGCCTGAAAAAAACGCTCCACCATATCTGTGCTCAGTGTGCTGCACTGCTGCATGATATATCTGTGCTGAGTGCACTGCTCTGCTCACACTGCCTAATTGTGGGGACTGGGGAGCAGTTATAGCAGGAGTACAGTGCACAGTTTTGCTGACAGTGACCACCAGTCCAGTATACGTTTGTCTGCCTGAAAAACACTCCTGTGTTGTTGTTTTTTTCTTCATACTAGTTTAGCAGTCTGCTGACAGTGTCCACCAGGTCCGTTATATACAGTATATATTTTATATATATATATATAAGCAGTACGGTAGGCCACGGCTGTACCTACCTCTGTGTCGTCAGTGCACTCGTCGTCCATAAGTAATATAATACTATACTATCCATCCATCTACATTGTATACCTGTGGTGTTTTTTTTTTTCTTCATACTAGTTTAGCAGTCTGCTGACAGTGTCCACCAGGTCCGTTATATACAGTATATTATATATATAAGCAGTACGGTAGGCCACGGCTGTACCTACCTCAGTCTCGTCAGTGCACTCGTCGTCCATAAGTAATATAATACTATACTATCTATCCATCTACATTGTATACCTGTGTTGTTGTTTTTTTTCTTCATACTAGTTTAGCAGTCTGCTGACAGTGTCCACCAGGTCCGTTATATACAGTATATTATATAAGCAGTACGGTAGGCCACGGCTGTACCTACCTCAGTCTCGTCAGTGCACTCGTCGTCCATAAGTAATATAATACTATACTATCCATCCATCTACATTGTATACCTGTGTTGTTGTTTTTTTCTTCATACTAGTTTAGCAGTCTGCTGACAGTGTCCACCAGGTCCGTTATGTACAGTATATTATATATATATATATATATAAGCAGTACGGTAGGCCACGGCTGTACCTACCTCTGTGTCGTCAGTGCGCTCGTCGTCCATAAGTAATATAATACTATACTATCCATCCATCTACATTGTATACCTGTGGTGGCTTTTAGTTGTGCGCATTAAAATATGGAGAACAAAAATGTGGAGGTTAAAAAAATAGGGAAAGATCAAGATCCACTTCCACCTCGTGCTGAAGCTGCTGCCACTAGTCATGGCCGAGACGATGAAATGCCATCAACGTCATCTGCCAAGGCCGATGCCCAATGTCATAGTACAGAGCATGTAAAATCCAAAATACAAAAGATCAGTAAAAAAATGACCCAAAAATCAAAATTAAAAGCGTCTGAGGAGAAGCGTAAACTTGCCAATATGCCATTTACGACACGGAGTGGCAAGGAACGGCTGAGGCCCTGGCCTATGTTCATGGCTAGTGGTTCAGCTTCACATGAGGATGGAAGCACTCATCCTCTCGCTAGAAAAAAGAAAAGACTTAAGCTGGCAAAAGCACAGCAAAGAACTGTGCGTTCTTCGAAATCCCAAATCCCAAAGGAGAGTCCAATTGTGTCGGTTGCGATGCCTGACCTTCCCAACACTGGACGGGAAGAGCTTGTGCCTTCCACCATTTGCACGCCCCCTGCAAGTGTTGAAAGGAGCACCCACAGTCCAGTTCCTGATAGTGAAATTGAAGATAAACAAAAGGGAGAAAGAAGAAGGCTCTTGTGTGGGCGCACTCATTAATGGTAGTTAAATAACTAGAATGAATAACACTAGGTTGATTAGTCAGCAGATAAAACAAAATTTATTTGGAAATATTAAGAATATAATTGCCCCTGGTTGAGGAGATGTGAATGATCCCAGATAAAAATGTTCTGGTCCTGCCTCAGGAAATGAGATGGAGAGGGGTAGAGACACTGCAAGTCATAAACCCTTTCTCACCCGGCCAGTACAGATGATCTGTATTAATGAGATCAATTAAGTCAATTGATTTTAGATTCTGTCATAATCCTAATGAAGGAATAACAGCTGTTTGGCAATAAGTAATAATAAAATCAAAGGATATACCAGGGTAAAGAAAGAAAAGGATAGGAACAAATGGTGATGCTGCTGTTGGAGTCACATACCACACATCATATGCAATGATTGATGTTCTACAACACTGAGTATTCCCTGTGAGTCTCCACCTCAGGTACTAACTCAGCCCACACTGTTTCGCTTCCAAGATCGGACGAGATCGGGCATTAGCAGTGTGGTTTGATAGTAGAAGGATTTGGTCAGACGTCCAATGAGAGTGCACCTATATAGGGGGGGATAATTAGCTGGGTCTTATAGATATAGTGTGGATCTGCTTTTTGTGTTAGGCAGGAGACATCAAGTCCCACACCGGTGGTATTGTGTCCCTGGATCACAAATGAGAGTCCACGAAAAAGGAAGATATATGGATTTATGAGAAAAAAACGAAGATATATAGATTTATGAAAAAAAAAAAAAAAAACCCTAAAAAGGATAATGGAGATCAATTAGGCTGTAGTTATTAGGAACGGGTGATAAAAATTACCCGTCCGTATAGAGTGCTAGGAGTGAATCACTTGCAGTTGGACAAAACAGGACCCATTGGAATGGAAAACATGTTTCACCCCTGTGGGGCTTGCTCACTTCCGTATCTACAATTATCTTTGACATATTTTCTGTTCCTTACACCAGTACCAATGTACACATATATATAAAAAAAAAATTTTGATCCGTGTTTCTTTATCCATTTGTATCTATACGGACGGGTAATTTGTATCACCCGTTCCTAATAACTACAGCCTAATTGATCTCCATTATCCTTTTTAGGGTTTTTTTTTTTTTCATAAATCTATATATCTTCGTTTTTTTCTCATAAATCCATATATCTTCCTTTTTCGTGGACTCTCATTTGTGATCCAGGGACACAATACCACCGGTGTGGGACTTGATGTCTCCTGCCTAACACAAAAAGCAGATCCACACTATATCTATAAGACCCAGCTAATTATCCCCCCCTATATAGGTGCACTCTCATTGGACGTCTGACCAAATCCTTCTACTATCAAACCACACTGCTAATGCCCGATCTCGTCCGATCTTGGAAGCGAAACAGTGTGGGCTGAGTTAGTACCTGAGGTGGAGACTCACAGGGAATACTCAGTGTTGTAGAACATCAATCATTGCATATGATGTGTGGTATGTGACTCCAACAGCAGCATCACCATTTGTTCCTATCCTTTTCTTTCTTTACCCTGGTATATCCTTTGATTTTATTATTACTTATTGCCAAACAGCTGTTATTCCTTCATTAGGATTATGACAGAATCTAAAATCAATTGACTTAATTGATCTCATTAATACAGATCATCTGTACTGGCCGGGTGAGAAAGGGTTTATGACTTGCAGTGTCTCTACCCCTCTCCATCTCATTTCCTGAGGCAGGACCAGAACATTTTTATCTGGGATCATTCACATCTCCTCAACCAGGGGCAATTATATTCTTAATATTTCCAAATAAATTTTGTTTTATCTGCTGACTAATCAACCTAGTGTTATTCATTCTAGTTATTTAACTACCATTAATGAGTGCGCCCACACAAGAGCCTTCTTCTTTCTCCCTTTTGTTTATGCATATGTCACTGGCTCTGGGCGCACCCCCAAACTGGACATTATATTAAAGATTTTACTTGAAAATTGTCCAAATTTGGTTTTTCTGTAATCGAAAACTATTTTCAGACCGGTGCCGGGTCGCCCCCTTTGTGTAACAGTGAAATTGAAGATGTCAGTATTGAAGAACACCAGGATGAGGATATGGGTGTTGCTGGCGCTGGGTAGGAAATTGACAAGGAGGATTCTGATGGTGAGGTGGTTTGTTTAAGTCAGGCACCCGGGGAGACACCTGTTGTCCGTGGGAGGAATATGGCCATTGACATGCCTGGTGAAAATACCAAAAAAATCAGCTCTTCAGTGTGGAAGTATTTCAACAGAAATGCGGACAACTGGTGTCAAGCCGTGTGTTGCCTTTGTCAAGCTGTAATAAGTAGGGGTAAGGACGTTAACCACCTCGGAACATCCTCCCTTATACGTCACCTGCAGCGCATTCATAATAAGTCAGTGACAAGTTCAAAAACTTTGGGCGACAGCGGAACCAGTCCACTGACCAGTAAATACCTTCCTCTTGTAACCAAGCTCGCGCAAACCACACCACCAACTCCCTCAGTGTCAATTTTTCTCCTTACCCAGGAAAGCCAATAGTCCTGCAGGCCATGTCACTGGCAAGTCTGACGAGTCCTCTCCTGCCTGGGATTCCTCCGATGCATCCTTGAGTGTAACGCCTACTGCTACTGGCGCTGCTGTTGTTGCTGCTGGGAGTCGATCGGCATCCCAGAGGGGAAGTCGGAAGACCACTTGTACTACTTCCAGTAACCAATTGACTGTCCAACAGTCCTTTGCGAGGAAGATGAAATATCACAGCAGTCATCCTGTTGCAAAGTGGATAACTGAGGCCTTGACAACTATGTTGGTGTTAGACGTGCGTCCAGTATCCGCCGTTAGTTCACAGGGAACTAGACAATTTCTTGAGGTAGTGTGCCCCCGTTACCAAATACCATCTAGGTTCCACTTCTCTAGGCAGGCGATACCGAGAATGTACACGGACGTCAGAAAAAGACTCACCAGTGTCCTAAAAAATGCAGTTGTACCCAATGTCCACTTAACCACGGACATGTGGACAAGTGGAGCGGGGCAGACTCAGGACTACATGACTATGACAGCCCACTGGGTAGATGTATTGCCTCCCGCTGCAAGAACAGCAGCGGCGGCACCAGTAGCAGCATCTCGCAAACGCCAACTCGTTCCTAGGCAAGCTACGCTTTGTATCACCGCTTTCCAGAATACGCACACAGCTGACAACCTCTTACGGCAACTGAGGAAGATCATCGCAGAATGGCTTACCCCAATTGGACTCTCCTGGGGATTTGTGGCATCGGACAACGCCAGCAATATTGTGCGTGCATTACATCTGGGCAAATTCCAGCACGTCCCATGTTTTGCACATACCTTGAATTTTGTGGTGCAGAAATATTTAAAAAACGACAGGGGCGTGCAAGAGATGCTGTCGGTGGCCAGAAGAATTGCGGGACACTTTCGGCGTACAGGCACCGCGTACAGAAGACTGGAGCACCACCAAAAAAACCTGAACCTGCCCTGCCATCATCTGAAGCAAGAGGTGGTAACGAGGTGGAATTCAACCCTCTATATGCTTCAGAGGATGGAGGAGCAGCAAAAGGCCATTCAAGCCTATACATCTGCCCACGATATAGGCAAAGGAGGTGGAATGCACCTGTCTCAAGCGCAGTGGAGAATGATTTCAACGTTGTGCAAGGTTCTGCAACCCTTTGAACTTGCCACACGTGAAGTCAGTTCAGACACTGCCAGCCTGAGTCAGGTCATTCCCCTCATCCGGCTTTTGCAGAAGAAGCTGGAGGCATTGAAGGAGGAGCTAAAACAGAGCGATTCCGCTAGGCATGTGGGACTTGTGGATGGAGCCCTTCATTCGCTTAACCAGGATTCACGTGTGGTCAATCTGTTGAAATCAGAGCACTACATTTTGGCCACCGTGCTCGATCCTAGATTTAAAACCTACGTTGGATCTCTCTTTCCGGCAGACACAAGTCTGCAGGGGTTCAAAGAACTGCTGGTGAGAAAATTGTCAAGTCAAGCGGAACGCGACCCGTCAACATCTCCTCCTTCACATTCTCCCGCAACTGGGGGTGCGAGGAAAAGGCTACGAATTCCGAGCCCACCCGCTGGCGGTGATGCAGGGCAGTCTGGAGCGACTGCTGATGCTGACATCTGGTCCGGACTGAAGAACCTGCCAACGATTACTGACATGTCGTCTACTGTCACTGCATATGATTCTCTCACCATTGAAAGAATGGTGGAGGATTATATGAGTGACCGCATCCAAGTAGGCAGTCCGTACGTATACTGGCAGGAAAAAGAGGCAATTTGGAGGCCCTTGCACAAACTGGCTTTATTCTACCTAAGTTGCCCTCCCTCCAGTGTGTACTCCGAAAGAGTGTTTAGTGCCGCCGCTCACCTTGTCAGCAATCGGCGAATGAGGTTACTTCCAGAAAATGTGGAGAAGATGATGTTCATTAAAATGAATTATAATCAATTCCTCCATGGAGACATTCACCAGCAGCAATTGCCTCCAGAAAGTACACGGGGATCTGAGATGGTGGATTCCAGTGGGGACGAATTAATAATCTGTGAGGAGGGGGATGTACACAGTGAAAGGGGTGATGAATCGGACGATGATGATGAGGTGGACATCTTGCCTCCGTAGAGCCAGTTTGTGCAAGGAGAGATTGATTGCTTCTTTTTTGGTGGGGGCCCAAACCAACCAGTCATTTCAGTCACAGTCGTGTGGCAGACCCTGTCGCTGAAATGATGGGTTCGTTAAAGTGTGCATGTCCTGTTTATACAACATAAGGGTGGATGGGAGGGCCCAAGGACAATTCCATCTTGCACCTCTTTTTTCTTTCATTTTTCTTTGCGTCATGTGCTGTTTGGGGAGTATTTTTTGAAAGGGCCATCCTGCGTGACACTGCAGTGCCACTCCTAGATGGGCCAGGTGTTTGTGTCGGCCACTAGGGTCGCTTAGCTTAGTCGTCACACAGCTACCTCATTGCGCCTCTTTTTTTCTTTGCGTCATGTGCTGTTTGGGGAGTATTTTTTGGAAGGGCCATCCTGCGTGACACTGCAGTGCCACTCCTAGATGGGCCAGGTGTTTGTGTCGGCCACTAGGGTCGCTTAGCTTAGTCGTCACACAGCTACCTCATTGCGCCTCTTTTTTTCTTTGCGTCATGTGCTGTTTGGGGAGTATTTTTTGGAAGGGGCATCCTGCCTGACACTGCAGTGCCACTCCTAGATGGGCCAGGTGTTTGTGTCGGCCACTAGGGTCGCTTAGCTTAGTCGTCACACAGCTACCTCATTGCGCCTCTTTTTTTCTTTGCGTCATGTGCTGTTTGGGGAGTATTTTTTGGAAGGGCCATCCTGCGTGACACTGCAGTGCCACTCCTAGATGGGCCAGGTGTTTGTGTCGGCCACTAAGGTCGCTTAGCTTAGTCGTCACACAGCTACCTCATTGCGCCTCTTTTTTTCTTTGCGTCATGTGCTGTTTGGGGAGTATTTTTTGGAAGGGCCATCCTGCCTGACACTGCAGTGCCACTCCTAGATGGGCCAGGTGTTTGTGTCGGCCACTAGGGTCGCTTAGCTTAGTCGTCACACAGCTACCTCATTGCGCCTCTTTTTTTCTTTGCGTCATGTGCTGTTTGGGGAGTATTTTTTGGAAGGGCCATCCTGCGTGACACTGCAGTGCCACTCCTAGATGGGCCAGGTGTTTGTGTCGGCCACTTGTGTCGCTTAGCTTAGCCATCCAGCGACCTCGGTGCAAATTTTAGGACTAAAAATAATATTGTGAGGTGTGAGGTGTTCAGAATAGACTGGAAAATGAGTGGAAATTATGGTAATTGAGGTTAATAATACTATGGGATCAAAATGACCCCCAAATTCTATGATTTAAGCTGTTTTTTAGGGTTTTTTGAAAAAAACACCCGAATCCAAAACACACCCGAATCCGACAAAAAAAATTTGGTAAGGTTTTGCCAAAACGCGTTCGAACCCAAAACACGGCCGCGGAACCGAATCCAAAACCAAAACCCGAAAAATTTCCGGTGCACATCACTAGTTAGTAGTATACTGTACAGGAGTCTGGTTTTGAACCATTGAATGCTTTTTTTAATTTTACAGATCCAGCAAAATGTACAACAGGCTCAATAATGAATGTTATCATTGTAAGTTATGGTAACTATGTTAATACTGCATACACAGAGGAGCATATTCAATTAGCCACAGTGCTTAACACAGGAGGATAGCCTTGATCTGCAATGGCCAGAGCTATAACATTTTAAGCCTATTTCATTCCATTGTAAGCCCACAGTGATGTGGTCACCATAGCGACGTTCGGGATGCCGGCAGTCAGAATACCGATGCCAGAATACCGAAGCCAGTGTGGATGGTCCTGACGTCGATCACAATGCCAGTGCCAGAATCGCAACTGTCGGCACCCCGAAGTATGCCGGGCTGTAAGTATAGGCTGCTGGGGGGTTAGGGATAGGCTGCAGGGAGGGAGTGTCTGGGTTAGGCACCACCGGGGAGGGTTAGAGTCATGCTGTGAGGGTGAGACAGTTAGGGTTAGACTGTGGAAAGGGCGTTAGATTTACCCTACCAGGTTAGGGTTAGGCTGCAGGGGGGTGGGGGGGAAGGGGTTAGCGCTAAGGTCAGGCTGCAGGGAGGCAGGATTAGGTAGGTAGAAGGTTAGGGTTAGCATACCTACTTATGTCTGGATACTGCTGTTGATATTCTGACTGCCGACATCCCAAGTGCCGACATCCGATACCAACCCAGCCCCCGGCTAATGCTTGTTCACCCATAGAGTCTGGGTTAAGTGTCCGGAGCTGTGGGTTGGTATGCTCGCGGCAGCCAGGGTAATGGCATAAAACCCTACTTACCGTGTATTTCTGTTCACACCTCAGGAGGGTGCAAACAAAAATCATCAGTATATGAAGCCTGCTGTTTTACTGCAGGCTACTAGCAACGGGCACTGCTATAAGCTCAGGGTAAGTCCCTCTGCTAATTAAACATGCCTAATGTAAATTGCATAATGACATTTTTAAATACATACTGTTTGAGGGCTTTCTAGAACCACAGGAGGCCAACTTGCCAAGAATGTAATATATAGACTACATTCAATGGTGGCTAGTAGACAATATGGTTCAAGTTCTCTGGTGATCAGTGGACAACACAAAATTGACTCTGCTGAAAAGTGAACAGTACATCCACTGGTGAGTAGTGGCTATTAGAGAGTGGTGACTCTTCGCTAAAGTATTCGGGACAAACGGGTTGTTGAAAATGCCAGCATGTTACTGTTCGGGTCGTTATAGCAGTGATATATGAAATCCCAGTCTCCCTGCATATAGGAGGAAACTGGATATTAGGAACTGATATGACAGCATTCTTTGGCTCCTGAACAATCCATTCTTCATGTTTTTATTTACTAGAGGATAGTACTGTACAAAATCCTCCTTCCAGTGGCTAGTGGACAATACACTGTCCATTACCTGACAGCTAGTGGACAATACAGAACATCTAGTGGCTAGTACAAGAGCCATTCTTAATTATCTGGTTGTTTTTGGACAATGTAGACCCCACAAGTGTATTTACTCACCTTCGCTATTTGTTTTATCATACCAGACAGGTCCTTCTGATAGCAGGGATAGTAGGGTAATAGGGCTCTGTTTCCTCCTGCTGGGAAATCTGATTGGCTGTAGCAGGTTACAACAGGAGAGAAAACAGAACGCCTATCTGTTCACTATTTACCAGTCTCACTCACCTCCTCACCACCTGATGTAGAATTGTACTTATCAAAGCCAATCAAAATCAATCTTAATTAAATAACCAGACCGAATAAGTTTTAAGACCTCATTATATTATGTTTTGCACTATGAACACAACAAAAGCACAAGTATTCTGAACTCCGCTAGCATCTTTGAGTGACACATCAGTGGTCAACACTGATGCTAATCTGAGTCCACCCCTGTGCACAGTGCATTGCTGCCTCACAGTGCTAATTTTATTGGGATTGCACATCCTCCTCCTGGTGTCAGGACTCCTCTGCGTGGAGAAGCACAATGGAAAGAATGGGGACTGTCTAAAATATAACTTCTAAAGTAAATTCATCTGGATATCTCCAACTGGAACACAAGTAGGAAGAATTCGTGCAGACCATTGTGGAAAGGGGACATGTGTCCTTTTTGCAAGATCTGCATAATTACCAATTAGGGATAGGAATTAAAAAAAAGGATGAAATCCCCTCTTTAATATTATTTGTACCTATGAGTCCAACACCAGCAACACTTAAATGTGTTTACAATAGACACTTGCACTGCTGGACACATTAAACGAGCTATTATGTTGATACAGTGACATACTAACAGGTAAATTAGCCGTACTCTCTGCACTTCCTGCGAGTAAAGAGCTGTTAGCACACGATCTGTCCGTGCGGTGACACCTGCTAACCTCCCATTTAATTATCCCTTGGCAAACCCTGCTGCATACTGTAGCTACCGCAATGCCAAAAAAAGGTTAACGCAACCACAGTGTAGGCGACAAAATACATGTCTATTATTAATTATCCCGTGTGCAACAGATGGTCTTCGTTTTTGTTTTTTTTGCAAGATATAATTAAAAGTCAATATTAAGGATTGCATGTCTGCAAGGCTTTGTATCCAGACTGGCTTTATCATAGTAGCAAAAATGAAATCCATTTTGATCCAATGTGTAATTTACAAGGTGTCAGTAATAGAATGTTTGATTTCGGTGTTATCTGCCAAATGTCCTTTAAATTGCCAAAATAAATCCATATTACTTCAAGACTGTAGATAAACATCCATAGGCAAAGTTCACGGGGAGGTTATCTTTCTCCAATGAGAGGGGAGGTTTGGAGGCTGCTGTTGGGAGAGGGGGGGGGGGATAAATTGTAGTCTCCTCTAGCAGGTCTCACTACATTGTTGAGAAATGAGTTTAGGTCCTATGGGAATAGCTGTCATTTTCAAACAAGCTGGAAAGCCTTAATAGTCTGCGCCTATTTCACCGAGAACTCAGGCTGCACTGAAATACGGGCACAGAGCCTTATCTGCAGGGACAATGTACAGCTAATAATACCAGAATATATGCAAGCTGTGTGATGTGCAGATTCAGAAGCACATCTTTATGGGCTGGTGGCTTCTTTTGGGCTAGGAATTAAGTGTTTTATGGAATGGGCACAGTCATTTAAAAACAGGTTTGGCCTTTTTTTGTTCATCTTAGAATAAAAGAAGTTCTTTTTTTATCTTTGATTTAGCAGAGCACTGAAATTTCCATGTGACTGCTCGGTGAGAGAAAAGACATCTCAGGTATACTGTACACTATTGCACGCTGGTTGATGTTTTAATTATTCCCTCCGGGACATCCTGGTGGGAGGGGCTCAACTCTGACATTTGTGACATCATGCAGTGGGGGAGCAGGGCCAGTATGGTAGCGTCTAGTTTCCCTTCGTGGAGAGGACCTTTCCCATAACTCCCGGGTCCATGTCACAGACTATTTGGAATAGTAACCTGTGGCGAGTGGAGTAATCTGTAACCTGTGGCGAGTGGAGCGGAGCGAGACACCGAGCCCGAAGCGCAGTGAGCGAAGTGAGCCCGCGAGGGTCCAATGGTGCATAGAGAAAAAAAAATAACCTCAAACAAACGGAGAACGGAGAAAACATTTAGGTGCTGTAAGGGCGGAAGTTCTCTCATGCCCTCTTGTTATGTCACTTCCAGGTCCTGATCACGAAGGTAACATAGACACAACCCGGCCAGTATTATGCGTTTTATCACAAATGTTCTCCAGATCCTGCCCACAGGGGGAAGAAGTGGGTGGTAACCAGAAGAGGGTCTACTGTTCCATGAATTCAGCAGAGTTCCCCAAGGCACAAAACGTTTGGTGCACTAAGGCCAGCCTCATCCAAAAGTTTCATAATCTAAAGTCCTACCTCAAACCTCTTTAGGTACACCGCTTTTATTAAATCAGAGTTTCACAAACTCCACCATTACAGTCCAGGTTTTAAGGATCTCTATGCTTGACTTAATTAGTACCCCAGTTAATTTGCTTCAACCATCTGGACTCAAAAATGGATATCCTTAAATAGTAACCTCACTGAGGTCGGTGACAACCAGTGCGCAACTCATCCCTGTGACTGAAAAGGGGTGTAGCATCACAGGAACGGGGCGTGCCCTCATGGCCCACCCATGTTTTCATCACTCTGTGGGTTGCCCAGCATTCCTGGAGCACTGCCGGCTCTGCTTCTGTGACAGGAACCGGGCACTGCATGATAATGCCCCAGCTTAGCACCCAGCTACCAGTCACTGAGGAGGAGCTGACATTTTGATGGTACCCCCTTGAAGAGCAGCAGATGTTAGTGTTAGGGTACGTACACACCAGAACAATATCGCTAAGATGCGATATTGTCTGCAATGGGACCTGGCATCGGCAAGTGCATACACACTGTGCATACACGCTGATCACGCCCAAAGCAGTCGGGTTTAGCCTCGTAAAGCGGCTAAACCCAACTAAACTATTGGGTGCGATGCGAAAAGTCCTGTTTGGGTGGCCAAACGGGTCGCTTTTTCGTGCATTTCAGCTCGCCCTCCCTGGGGGTATCGAGCTGAAATGCTGATGTCGCGTCATTTGAATATGCACATTTTAGGTACCTTTCGACGCGATGCGCGGGCACGCCGGTCGAATCTCGCATCTCAAGATATTATGTGCTGCACTTAATATTTATCGAACCGAAGTGCGATCGCATGTGTTTTTAAAAACACATGCTATATATCGCACTACGACGTGCGATGGGCACTTGCCGGGAGTGGTCAGAGACCGCTCCCATTCTGCGGTGACGTGCCCATCACATGATTACCATGCAATCTATCGCATGATCACATGGTAATCACTTTGGCAGTTCAGGTGCGATTTCATCGCACCTGAACTGCTGGTGCGATGTCCCGCGATGTCGCGTCGCGGGGCTTGGCACAAGTGTATGGCCAGCATTAGAGATGTGTCATACCTTAGAGATGTGTCATACCATAGAGATGTGTCATACCATAGAGATGTGTCATATCATAGATACAGTATGTGTGATACCACACAGATGAATGACCTCTGGGTTATTTAAAATGTACTTTTAGGAGCAAAATAAAGACATAAATGAAACTTTAATGGGTTGAGATTCTTAATATTCCAGTTATACAGTATATGTTCTTGTACATTCAGATCTGCAGCTCCACCTGGCAGATAAACAACTTCCCACTTGCCCAGGCCTGGCGACAGGGGGGTACAAAGGGTACACCAGTCCCGGGCCCTGAGGCTCGGAGGGGCCCCAAGGTTCAGAGGGGCACAAAACGGGTCAAAAGTGTCTCACTTGATTCAGATGTCCATAAGTCCGGCGCCACACTACTAGCCACAAAATAACAAACAATGAAGCTTCACACACACCCCGGTGACCCCGCTCCCTTGGTGACACTTCATACTCCGGCTAAGTCACCTGGTGCGTGCTGCCATAGTAATGAATGACGCCGTGATGGCGGCATCATTAGGTGCAATGCTGTGGCTGCGGCGGCTCTTCGGTGCAATAGTCCTTCCTGCTGCCGCAGCCACCGACCTTTTAGTTAAAGAAAAGCTTGCAGTGGAAGCTTGCTGTAAGCTCAAGAAGCATGGTGCAGCAACAGGCCAGCAGCACCACTGCCTGCCTGCTTCATTTACTGCGCACACCGCTCTCACCCCTGAAGCAGCAGCCGCCGCAGCACCTCTAACAGAAGAACTGGAGGAGTGTGTGGTAAGTGTATATTTATTACTAGAGATGAGCGGGTTCGGTTCTCAGAGATCCGAACCCCCCCCCGAACTCCACGTGGTTTACACGGGTCCGAGGCAGCCTCGGTTCTTCCCGCCTTACTCGGAAAACCCGAACGAGGCAAAACGTCATCATCCCACTGTCTGATTCTCGCGAGATTCGAATTCCATATGAAGAGCAGCGCGTCGCCGCCATTTTCACTCATGCATTGTCGAGATAGTGAGAGGACGTGGCTATGTTCTCTGAGTGGAAAGCTCAATATCAGCTCAATATCAGCGCTCATTATCTGTGCTGCATTGTGGTGACCAGGATACTACAATACAATAGTCCAGTGCTGTTCTCGCTGCCCAGTGTCAGTTCTTGTATCCTCATCAGTGCTCATTGTCTTGCTGCTGCATTGTGGTGACCAGTATACTACTACAGTACAATAGTCCAGTGCTGTTCTCGCTGCCCAGTGTCAGTTCTAGTATCCTCATCAGTACTCATTGTCTTGCTGCTGCATTGTGGTGACCAGTATATTACAGTACAATAGTCCAGTGCTGTTCTCGCTGCCCAGTGTCAGTTCTAGTATCCTCATCAGTGCTCATTGTCTTGCTGCTGCATTGTGGTGACCAGTATATTACAGTACAATAGTCCAGTGCTGTTCTGGCTGCCCAGTGTTAGTTCTAGTATCCTCATCAGTGCTCATTGTCTTGCTGCTGCATTGTGGTGACCAGTATATTACAGTACAATAGTCCAGTGCTGTTCTCACTGCCCAGTGTCAGTTCTAGTATCATCATCAGTGCTCATTGTCTTGCTGCTGCATTGTGGTGACCAGTATATTACAGTACAATAGTCCAGTGCTTTCTCGCTGCCCACTGTCAGTTCTAGTATCCTCATGAGTGCTTATTATCTGTGCTGCATTGGGGTGACCAGTATACTACAGTACAATAGTCCAGTGCTGTTCTCGCTGCCCAGTGTCAGTTCTAGTATCCTCATCAGTGCTCATTGTCTTGCTGCTGCATTGTGGTGACCAGTATACTATAGTACAATAGTCCAGTGCTGTTCTCGCTGCCCAGTGTCAGTTCTAGTATCCTCATCAGTGCTCATTGTCTTGCTGCTGCATTGTGGTGACCAGTATATTACAGTACAATAGTCCAGTGCTGTTCTCGCTGCCCAGTGTCAGTTCTAGTATCCTCTTCAGTGCTCATTGTCTTGCTGCTGCATTGTGGTGACCAGTATATTACAGTACATTACTAAAAGTCCAGTGTATTGTGCTGTATCTTGCTGCTGTAGGGTGCAGTGGTAGTGTCCTGTCAATGTGCATAGGTCATCATCATTCCAGTCACAGTGGTATCTATCTAGTGGTATCTAATTCCAGACATTACTGCCGTCTAATTCCAGATATATTACTGGCATATAATTTCACACATTAAAAAATGGAGAACAAAAATGTGGAGGGTAAAATAGGGAAAGATCAAGATCCACTTCCACCTAGTGCTGAAGCTGCTGCCACTAGTCATGGCACAGGCGATGAAATGCCATCAACGTCGTCTGCCAAGGCCGATGCCCAATGTCATAGTAGAGAGCATGTAAAATCACCCTAGAAAAATGAAAAAAGTTAAGCTGGCAAGAGCACAGCAAAGAACTGTGCGTTCTTCTAAATCACAAATCCCCAAGGAGAGTCCAATTGTGTCGGTTGCGATGCCTGACCTTCCCAACACTGGATGGGAAGAGGTGGTTCCTTCCACCATTTGCACGCCCCCTGCAAGTGCTGGAAGGAGCACCCACAGTCCAGTTCCTGATAGTGAAATTGAAGATGTCACTGTTGAAGTACACCAGGATGAGGATATGGGTGTTGCTGGCGCTGAGGAGGAAATTGACAAGGAGGATTCTGATGGTGAGGTGGTTTGTTTAAGTCAGTCACCCGGGGAGACACCTGTTGTCCGTGGGATGAATATGGCCATTGACATGCCTGGTCAAAATACAAAAAAAATCACCTCTTCGGTGTGGAATTATTTTAATAGATATGCGGCCAACAGGTGTCAAGCCGTGTGTTGCCTTTGTCAAGCTGTAATAAGTATGGGTAAGGACGTTAACCACCTAGGAACATCCTCCCTTATACGTCAACTGGAGCGCATTCATCAGAAGTCATTGACAAGTTCAAAAACTTTGGGTGACAGCGGAAGCTGTCCACTGACAACTAAATCCCTTCTTCCTCTTGTACCCGAGCTCCTGCAAACCACCCCACCAACTCCCTCAATGTCAATTTTCTCCTTAGACAGGAACGCCAATAGTCCTGCAGGCCATGTCACTGGCAAGTCTGACAAGTCCTCTCCTAACTGTGATTCTTCCGATGGATCCTTGAGTGGAACGCCTACTGCTGCTGTTTTTACTGCTGGCGCTGCTGTTGTTGCTGCTGGGAGTCGATCGTCATCCCAGAGGGGAAGTCGGGAGACCACTTGTACTACTTCCAGTAAGCAATTGACTGTCCAACAGTCCTTTGCGAGGAAGATGAAATATCACAGCAGTCCTCCTGTTGCAAAGCGGATAACTCAGGCCTTGACAACTATGTTGGTGGACGTGCGTCCGGTATCCGCCGTTAGTTCACAGGGACTTAGAGAATTGCTTGAGGTAGTGTGTTCCCGGTACCAAATACCATCTAGGTTCCACTTCTCTAGGCAGGCGATACCGAGAATGTACACAGACGTCAGAAAAAGAGTCACCAGTGTCCTAAAAAATGCAGTTGTACAGTGTCCACTTAACCACGGACATGTGGACAAGTGGAGCAGGGCAGACTAAGGACTATATGACTGTGACAGCCCACTGGGTAGAAGTATTGCCTCCTGCAGCAACAACAGCAGCAGCGGCAACAGTAGCAGCATCTCGCAAACGCCAACTCGTTCCTAGGCAGGCTACGCTTTGTATCACCGCTTTCCAGGGCCGTTTCTAGCCAATTTGGCTCCCAGTGCGAGATTTAAAAATGCGCCCCCCCCCCCATTCACATAAGAAATAATGCGCCCTCCCTCCCCCCCCCCTCCCCCCCCCCCCCCCATAGATATAAAGAGGAAAAGTATGCACGCGCCGGTCTTGGCAACGGGGCGTGACCTCGCTAAAATGGGCGTGGCTTTGTTAAGATGGGCGTGGTCTCATCTGATCTCATCATCACGGCCACCACAGGATAAAAAAAAAAAGTCCTCATTTTACACATTACAGCAGGCAAGTGTCCCCATTTTACACAGCACGGTAGGCAAGTGTCCCCATTTTACACATTGCGGCAGGCACGTGCCCCCATTTTACACATTGCGGCAGGAAAGTGTCCCCATTTTACACATTGCGGCAGGCACGTGCCCCCATTTTACACAGTACAACAGGCAAGTGTCCCCATTTTACACATTGCGGCAGGCACGTGCCCCCATTTTACACAGTACGGCAGGCAAGTGTCCCCATTTTACACATTGCGGCAGGAAAGTGTCCCCATTTTACACATTGCGGCAGGAAAGTGTCCCCATTTTACACATTGCGGCAGGCACGTGCCCCCATTTTACACAGCATGGCAGGCAAGTGACCCCATTTTACACATTGCGGCAGGCACGTGCCCCCATTTTACACATTCCGGCAGGCAGGTGTCCCCATTTTACACATTACGGCAGGCAAGTGTCCCCATTTTACACATTACGGCAGGCAAGTGTCCCCATTTTACACATTCCAGCAGACAGGTGCCCCCATTTTACACATTCCGGCAGGCAAGTGTCCCCATTTTACACATTCCGGCAGACAAGTGCCCCCATTTTACACATTCCGGCAGACAAGAGTCCCCACTTTACACATTCTGGCAGACAGGTGTCCCCATTTTACACAGTAGGGCAGGTGGTGGTGGGTGGGAGGGAGAGAGAGAGATGGAGAGGGGCTGACTTACATTTGAAGCGGTTCTTCCCGCTCTTCAGCCGCCTCTCCCTCGTCTGCACAGCGCTGGCCGGCTTGGCTCCCCCTTCTCCCTCCTCCCGAGTGCCCAGCTCGGGGGGCGGGGTAATACGTCATTCCGCGAAACCCCGCCCCCCGAGCTGGGCACTCGGGAGGAGAGGGGAGGGGGTTTGAAAGTGCTCAGGAAGTACCGCGGCAGGCGCCCCGTGTGGTTGCACGGCTCGCCCGCCGCAAGAAACGGCACTGCCGCTTTCCATAAGAGGCACACAGCTGACAACCTATTACGGAAACTGAGGAACATCATCGCAGATTGGCTTACCCCAATTGGACTCTCCTGGGGATTTGTGACATTGGACAACGCCACCAATATTGTGCGTGCATTTCATGTGGGAAAATTCCAGCATGTCCCATGTTTTGCACATACAATGAATTTGGTGGTGCAGAATTTTGTAAAAAACAACAGGGGCGTGCAGGAGATGCTGTCGGCGGCCCGAAGAATTGCAGGCCACTTTCGGCATTCAGCCGCCGCGTGCCGAAGACTGGAGCAACAGCAAACACTCATGAACATGACCTGCCATCAGCTGAAGCAAGAGGTGGTAACGAGGTGGAATTCAACCCTCTATATGCTTCAGAGGATGGAGGAGCAGAAAAAGGCCATTCAAGCCTATACATCTGCCTACGATATAGGCTGATAAAGCTAAATATTTATCTTATATAAAACCCTTTATGAGGTCTAAGAACACTGTACGCTATTTACGTATGGAGTACCGTAAGGGTACGCTCGTTGCGTAACAATCGCTTAGCCGTGGTCGAGACGCTCAAGCGTCACGTTCGCTCACGGCAAAGAGATCACAGGCAGGCACGCTATTGGCTGCCGACTAACGTAATGATTCGCTATAGCGTAGCGGACGCTCGGGACCACGAGGAGATCACCAGCGGCGCTGACGCTCACAATGTTAAACCTTTATATCTAAACCACAAACAATGTAATATGCTGTAAAACCTTAGTGTAGAGATAGGGTGTAGATGTAACACAGTGTAACCTTATTAACTTAAAAGCTGTTTGAGCGTCACCGACGCTCTGAGAATACTTAACACTATAAGAAATACACAGATACCGTGCTTAGGGTCCAACGCCTAATATATATATTATGAATGTTATACTTGCAAAAGAATTAATACAATACAAGTCATACACTACAATATAACATAGACTACCTAACCAGATAACTACACAGGAAATACAATACAATACTATTACGTTTTAAGAGAATACGAGAGAAAGAGGAGAAGAGAGAGAGATATGGCCCATAACAACGAGAGACAATATGATTGCGGAGAAAACTTACGCACAAAGGAAACGATCGCATGCGCCTCTGGACATCCAGCTCCCGATTTTCAGCCATGATAACCGTTGAAGAGTCAGAGCTGGATGTGATCGGCTTGTCTATTTATGCCCCACACACAATACAATTCAATGGTCCCTACAATCTCATTGTTCATTGGACACAAGAATTCCTCCTCGCATTATAACAAAAGGTCATAGGTTGATTCATACAGGTGGGCTGTGACTATTTCCAACAGCTCAGGTGGGAGGGAAACTGGGTTTCCCGCCGCATGGATAATTAAGTGCAAATAATAGTAAATGGACATAAACTTCTTATGTCCATAATTATTCGCACGAGCGATTAATCCGCTTCAAACCAACACCGGAATATTGCTAATTAGATACTCTTCCGATGGATACTAAACACCACTGTATTACTCCTGTCTGACCCTTCGTATCAAACAAAGGGGGATTTCTCTGTTCATGAACATTCTACATTAACCAAACTTTCAGAATCTATCAAAGGGACCATGATCTACAAAATACATTATATAGTGAAAATATGTAACGATTGAGTCGCACGCTACGAACACATGAACTCTACCGTAAATGCACATACCGCGCGCCCGCGGGTGCCCGCAACAGCGAGTATGCGCACGCACGGGAGAGCGCACGCATGCGCAGCGCAGACCTGTGTGAGGTGCAAATATGGCAGTGTGCATCGTGATATTTTTCTGACTTTGACAAGGCAAAGGAGGGGGAATGCACCTGACTCAAGCGCAGTGGAGAATGATTTCAACGTTGTGCAAGGTTCTCCAACCCTTTGAACTTGCCACACGTGGAGTCAGTTCAGACACTGCCAGCCTAAGTCTTGTCATTCCCCTCATCAGGCTTTTGCAGAAGCAGCTGGAGAGATTGAAGGAGCTAAAACGGAGCGATTCTGCTAGGCATGTGGGACTTGTGGATGGAGCCCTTCATTCGCTTAACCAGGATTCACGGGTCTTCAATCTGTTGAAATCAGAGCTCTATATTTTGGCCACCGTGCTCGATCCTAGGTTTAAAGCCTACGTTGTATCTCTCTTTCTGGCAGACACAAGTCTGCAGATGTTCAAAGACCTGCTGGTGTGTCACTTGTCAAGTCAAGCGGAACGTGACCCACCAACAGCTCCTACTTCATTTTCTACCGCCACTGGAGCTGCCAGGAAAAGGATAAAATTTCCAAAACCACCCGCTGGCGGTGATGCAGGGCAGTCAGGAGTGAAAACTGACATCTCGTCCGGACTGAAGGACCTGCCAACGATTACTGACATGTTGTCTACTGTCACTGCATATGATTCTGTCACCATTGAAAGAATGGTGGAGAATTATATGAGTGACAGCATCACTGTAGGCATATCAGACAGTCCGTACGTATACTGGCAGGAAAAAGAGGCAATTTGGAGGCCCTTGCACAAACTGGCGTTATTTTACCTAAGTTGCCCCCCCCCCCCCCCCCCCCCCCTCCAGTGTGTACTTCGAAAGAGTGTTTAGTGCAGCCGGTAACCTTGTCAGCGATCGGCGTAGGAGGTTGCTTCCACAAAATGTGGAGAAGATGATGTTCATCAAAATGAATTATAATCAATTCCTCCGTGGAGACATTTATCAGCAATTGCCTCCAGAAAGTACACAGGGACCTGTGATGGTGGATGCCAGTGGGGACGAATTAATACTCTGTGAGGAGGGGGATGTACACAGTGAAAGGGGTGAGGAATTGGACGATGAGGAGGAGGTGGACATCTTGCCTCTGTAGAGCCAGTTTGTGCAAGGAGAGATTGATTGCTTCTTTTTTGGTGGGGGCCCAAACAAGCCAATCATTTCAGCCACAGTCGTGTGGCAGACCCTGTCGCTGAAATGATGGGTTTGTTAAAGTGTGCATGTCCTGTTTATACAACATAAGGGTGGGTGGGAGGGCCCAAGGACAATTCCATCTTGCACCTCTTTTTTTTTTTATTTATCTTTGCATCATGTGCTGTTTGGGGCCTTTTTTTTATATATATCTGCCATCCTGTCTGCCACTGCAGTGCCACTCCTAGATGGGCCAGGTGTTTGTGCCGGCCACTTGGGTCGCTTAGCTTAGTCATCCAGTGACCTTGGTGCAAATTTTAGGACTAAAAATAATATTGTGAGGTGTTGAGAATAGACTGGAAATTATGGTTATTGAGGTTAATAATACTATAGGATCAAAATTATTCCCAAATTCTATGATTTAAGCTGTTTTTGAGGTTTTTCTTAAAAAAAAACACACCCAAATCCAAAACGCACCCGAATCCGACAAAAATTCTTAAGGAGGTTTTGCCAAAACGCCTCCGAATCCAAAACACGACCGCGGAACCGAATCCAAAACCAAACCCCGAAAAATGTCCGGTGCACATCTCTATTTATTACACTTCCATCCTAATGAAATCCCTATAAATGTGTATGTATATATATTTTGACATCTTTCTTGGGTTCAAGTTTAGAAGGGAAGCAGTTAGCTTCCCGGACATACGGGATCCCAGCGGTCAATATACCGACGCCGGGATCACGAGGGAGGATGCATTGCCGGCATCAAGATACCAATGCCGCTCGGGATGCCGGCATCACATTACCGACAACCCGCATGCCAAATGTCTACACAGCGGGAAGGAACTGCCAACCTGATGCAGGTGGGAGGTTAGGTTTAGGCTGCAGAAGGGGGGTTAGGTTTAGGCTGCAGCACAGAGAGGGTTATGGTTAGGGACCGAGAAGGGGGGGTTAGGGTTAGGCACTTAGAAGGAGAGGTTAGGGTTAGGCATCAAATGGGGATGGTTAGGGTTAGGCACCAAGTGGGGAGGGTTAGGGTTAGGCACCCACAAGGGAGGGTTATTGTAGGGGGAAAAGGAGGGTTATGGGCATACTGGGGGGGGGGGGCTGTCAGCATTCTGATGGATGGGTGCCATTGTTGTGATTCTAACCGAAGGCATCCCGTCCATCTGCAAATCATACTGATCCTGTTCAGGACATGGGGCCTCCCCAGAGACATCAGTGTACCGGGCCTCAAGATTTATGTTGCCGGCCCTGCTGAACTTGTGGCATGACTGTCTTTGAATGAACCACAGACACAACATGTCGGTGGGAAAAGAAGCTAACTCCCTCCTATTGCGTACAACAATATTAGTGAGAAGCTATAAAAGTAAGCCTCCTTAAATGTATTTACTGTTTTACTATTCCTCAAAGATGCAGGTACAGTATCAGGCGCTTTCAATTAAAGGTTACGCTGGCCTAAGAACCGTGCTACCCGGAAGTTTTCAGCACAGGTCACCAATGTTCTTAATTATTCCTTTGGAATGTCTTAAGAGAGAATATCTTACATGTAATATTTCTGCTAAGAGAACTACTGTAAATCACTGCAGGTTCCTTTCTTGTAACTGATGCAATATTACCCAATTTCCCATACTTATCCAATGTGGACAATGGGGCTAATTCAGTAAGGATTACAAGTTCTGCTAATCCTTTTGTTAGCGTGCTGGGAGCCGCCTCCCCCTGTTCAACAAGCAGAAATTGCAATCAAATCACAATTTCTGCTTGTTAGGAGAAATTAGGGTTGCCTCCTGCCAGCGCACGCAGGAGGCGCTCGAAGGAGGCTAGCCGTCATGTTTCTGATCGCGGCGGTTGCGTGTTAAATCACGCAGCCGCCGTGATCACGGCCACCATTTTCCGTCGCCGCCCCTGCAACACTCCGTCTCCGCCACAGAAACAGAGCGTTGCTAACCCCCCACCCCGCCTCTGCCTGATTGACAGGCAGCAGCGATCACATTTTCTGCGCCCCCCACCGCAGAAAATGCGGGCGCATGTGCAACCTGCATCTTTTTCGTATTTTTTTGCGGTTGGATTGCGTTCTGCGATCCAACCTAAATTAGGCCCAATATACTGACCCAGGGAAATGTAATTAAGATTAGCAGGATAACCTCTCCTCTGTGAAACGCATACTTTGTTTTTTTCCACAAGAGGGTTAAAACAAGGAGGGAACCAATCCCTCTCCATTACATATTACGCTCAGTCTATAGTCCACCTGTTTAACACCACTGCTAGAATTTGCCTATCTCAGTCTCAGGCTAGCATAGTGTAGCCAACCCCACATGGATGTGGGCAGATACGCATGACAGTGGGATGTGTCGATATCTGCAGAATGCTGACATATTCATAACGTCGACATCTGAAATGTCTACATGTAAAATGCTGATATTCTTACTATGCCAACAATTAGGGTAAGGTTGCGGAAGGGAAGTGTTGGTGTTAGGCTTTGGTAGGGGAAGTTAGGGGTAGGCATTAGAGGGGAGGGTTAGGGTTATGCTTGGGGAGGGTTAGGGATAGGTATTAGAGGGGAGGGTTAGGCTAAGGGGTTAGCGAGAACAACCACGGGGTCATCCGGAAGTCACCATCAGCTGACCACCACATCTGGAAGACATGGATAATCTGTCGGATAAGCCTGATAAGCATTGCAATGGTATGGAGTTGTACCTACTAAAGACCGCATTGGCGCAAAGTACATAAGCCAGGCTACAGTACGCCCCGGTATTATGGCATAGGCACTGGGCAATGTGGATAATTCAGAATTGATCACAGCAGCAAATTTGTTAGCAGTTGGGCAAAACCATGGCCCTCATGCCGAGTTGATCGCTCGCTAGCTGCTTGTAGCAGCAGTGCAAACGCTAGGCCGCCGCCCTCTGGGAGTGTATCTAAGGTTAGCAAAAGTGCGAACGAAAGGTTAGCAGAACAGTGCTGACATTTTTTCATGCAGTTTCTGAGTAGCTGCAGACCTACTCCTTCCTTGTGATCACTTCAGTCTGTTTAGTTCCTGTTTTGACGTTACAAACACGCCCTGCGTTCGGCCAGCCACTCCCCTGTTTCTCCAGGCACGCCTGCGTTTTTATCTGACACACCTGCGTTTTTCAGCACACTCCCGGAGAACGGTCAGTTACCACCCAGAAACACCCACTTCCTGTCAATCACTCAACGATCAACAGAGCGACTGAAAAGCGTTGCTAGACCTTGTGTGAAACTGCATAGTTTTGTGTGAAAGTACGTTGCGCGTGCGCACTGCGCACCATAGGCATTGCGCAGAAATGCCGCTTTTTCACCTAAACGCCGTGCTGCGACCGAAAGCAGCTAGCGAACAACTCAGAATGACCCCCCATGTGTACTTCAGGGGGGGGGGGGGGGCCAGATATAACATGTGCAGAGAGAGTTAGATTTGGGTGGGTTATATTGTTTCTGTGCAGGTTAAATACTGGCTGCTTTATTCTTACACTGCAATTTAGATTTCAGTTTGAACACACCCCACCCAAATCTAACTCTCTCTGCACATGTTATATCTGCCCCCCCTGCAGTGCACATGGGGGGTAATTCCAAGTTGATCGCAGCAGGAATTTTGTTAGCAGTTGGGCAAAACCATGGGGGTCATTCCGAGTTGTTTGCTCTGTATTTTTTTCTCGAAACGGAGCGATTAGTCGCTAATGCGCATGCGCAATGCCCGCAGTGCGACTGCGCCAAGTAAATTTGCTATGCAGTTAGGTATTTTACTCACGGCATTACGAGGTTTTTTCTTCGTTCTGGTGATCGTAATGTGATTGACAGGAAGTGGGTGTTTCTGGGCGGAAACAGGCCGTTTTATGGGTGTGTGCAAAAAAACGCTACCGTTTCTGGGAAAAACGCGGGAGTGGCTGGAGAAACGGAGGAGTGTCTGGGCGAACGCTGGGTGTGTTTGTGACGTCAAACCAGGAACGACAAGCACTGAACTGATCGCAGATGCCGAGTAAGTCTGGAGCTACTCAGAAACTGCTAAGAAGTGTCTATTCGCAATTCTGCTAATCTTTCATTCGCAATTTTAATAAGCTAAGATTCACTCCCAGTAGGCGGCGGCTTAGCGTGTGCAAAGCTGCTAAAAGCAGCTTGCGAGCGAACAACTCGGAATGACCCCCCATGTGCACTGCAGGGGAGGCAGATTTAACATGTGCAGAGAGAGTTAGATTTGGGTGTGGTGTGTTCAATCTGCAATCTAATTTGCAGTGTAAAAATAAAGCAGCCAGTATTTACCCTGCACAGAAACAAAATAACCCACCCAAATCTAACTCTCTCTGCACATGTTATATCTGCCTCCCCTGCAGTGCACATGGTTTTGCCCAACTGCTAACAAAATTCCTGCTGCGATCAACTTGGAATTACCCCCATGGTTTTGCCCACTTGCTAACAAACTTGCTGCTGCGATCAACTCAGAATTAGGCCCAATATTTTCATTCCTGTGGCCAGCACTTTATGATAAACTCTGAGAATCTACGTTCTAGACTGCAGAAGGAAATATGTCTGTAACTGAATTACTAATTACATACAGAGAACGAGAAGAACATGTTCTTTATAAGTTATTATCTAATACTGAACTTCATAATGAACTTCTCTCTGTTCTAATGAATGGAAAGAAAATAAAGTGTCTAATTTAAATATATCAGTAAATTTCTATGTTGCCATGGAAATGGGTTGTTTCGAAATCACAAACAGTAATATAGGGAAAACCAGGATGTAGATTAAAAGATAATCAGTATATATGTCATAGATAATGCTGAAATTAGATATGATTTGCCCAAACACAGCATGAGGGTATGACATACAATTTTATTTTCAACATTATTTACTATACATACGTACATTTGATTACATACTATTTATTACTATATATATATTTCTCACTAGCATTGCCTGTTATTTATACATTATTACTCACGTGTGTTACAGTACCTATAATCTATCTCTCCTAGCGATTTATGTACTGCAGGTCCCATGACAAAACAAGTGTTTCTGATCTACTCTATTAACCCATATGATATCATCTTTAAGCTTATTACCAAAAACCATGCACAGTCTGCATAAAATCATGCGTCCACTTCTGCACTTACCTCCAACTCATAATCGGGCCCGTAATTTGTTGGGTGACTATATCTTATATACTGCAGCTATTCCAGCAAACAGGAGATGTGAATAAGGTTATGACATTCGGGCAATTGGCTCTGAATTTATCCAGGTGCTAGAAAAAAATGTGATTACTGTATGCCATCACTGGAATCGAGAAATAGTTCTCAATAGTCCTGATGTTGGTGATATTGGGGCAGATGTATTAAGCTTGGAGAAGTGATAAAGCAGTGATAAGTGCAAGGTGATAACGCAGCAGCCAATCAGCTCCAATATGTAAATTTACAGTTAGGCGCGGGTTGGCTGGTGCATTATCACTTTGCACTTATCAGTGTTTTAGCACCTCTCCAGGCTTAATACAACTGCCCCCCTTGGATGTGCATCCGTGCACAGAGCTGTATACACTTCTGTGTCTGGTCTCCACCATCCTTACACTTTGTTTCATAGTTATCCCCAATATCATTGCCAGTGGCGCATCAAGAGAGGAGGAGGCCGTGTGCAGTCTTCATATTGTCCTCCCCATCTCTAGCCAGCAGCGCAATAGAGCAAAAAAAAAGTAAATCTCTTTACCATAAATGGAAAAGAAACAACAGGCGCTGTAACTGGGCTGGTTTCCTAAGCCGCTGTTGGAAACGGGATGATAGTTGTTCACCCCAAATACATATATATGGATGAACAAGAAATACCAACTGCGCTCAAATGTATTTTTATATATTAATTAAAATCAATGACACAAGTACATATATACATAAACAACTGAATGCTAAAATCTGGCACTACTAGTGCTAAACATACAATATAAAAATTGAGCCTTAATAAGCCACTCTCTGTCAGTGATTTTTCACTTGGGGCAGTCTTTATGCAAAAAATAGCCGATAAACAGCTGATTGTTGGAGGATGATGTCAAGTCCTGCAACGCATGCGTTGACGTGCAAAAACAGGTATCCAGATGAAGGAGAATATTTACCAAGTCCTTGGTGGTAGTTCAGCCGGGTATCCCACCTGGCGGGGTTCTGGAGCAGACTCTCTATCCCTCGCAACAAAGATGGTGGTTCTCCCTTTATTAATGTCCACATCAGAAAAGGACTGGAAACTCCAGACGATAAACAGCGTCCTGTATGTCACTTGGGGGGCCACATCTCTGACCCGGGCACCTCTGAGGACTCCTGCAAGTGACATACAGGACGCTGTTTATCGTCTGGAGTTTCCAGTCCTTTTCTGATGTGGACATTAATAAAGGGAGAACCACCATCTTTGTTGCGAGGGATAGAGAGTCTGCTCCAGAACCCCGCCAGGTGGGATACCCGGCTGAACTACCACCAAGGACTTGGTAAATATTCTCCTTCATCTGGATACCTGTTTTTGCACGTCAACGCATGCGTTGCAGGACTTGACATCATCCTCCAACAATCAGCTGTTTATCGGCTATTTTTTGCATAAAGACTGCCCCAAGTGAAAAATCACTGACAGAGAGTGGCTTATTAAGGCTCAATTTTTATATTGTATGTTTAGCACTAGTAGTGCCAGATTTTAGCATTCAGTTGTTTATGTATATGTGTACTTGTGTCATTGATTTTAATTAATATATAAAAATAAATTTGAGCGCAGTTGGTATTTCTTGTTCAAGCAGCGCAATAGACTCTGGGCACTAGTGTTATTAGGAGTCCCTATATCTATCCCAGAGACTAGTGCGCATGCATAAGTCTCTGGGAAAATGGCACGGTGGCCATTTTCCTAGTGATTTCCCTACTGCACATGTGCGGAATGGTGGCTTCTACCATGCTGCTGCTGCCGACGTGGGACTACAGAAGATAAGTATTGAAAAAAAGGGTATATGGTGTGTGGTGTGGGCCTGCCTGGACCCCGGGGGCCCGGTGCACTGCACACACTGCACCCATTATAGATACGCCAGTGATCCACTAGCTCTATCCTTGGGGTATTTACGCGTATGCACACTCTACCTGTTATCACCCAGTTATGCCCCTTGGAAAGTGGAGATTCATTTCAGTTGCGTACACTTGGTTCCCAGACATGTACTATCATACTTACCTACTCTCCCGGAAGCTGCGGGAGGCTCCCGTTTTTTGGGGTAGCCCCCCGCACCCCCGGAAGAGTGGGCAGGTCTCCCGCATCCTGCTCGCACCCTAGTGATGCGAGCAGGATGGAGATAACCTCCCGCATTCGCGGGTCCGTCGGGTGGAGAAGGAGTTAAAATGACGCAAATTGCGTCATTTTAGCCCCACCCCCTTCCAGCGGACCAGCGAATCGCGGCATTTCCCGATGTGGGGGCGGGGCTTAATGATGTCACAGTTTGGCCCCGCCCCCCGAAGACACCTGCTGCGTCTCCTCTCCGGGCTTCTCCCGGAAAGGAGAATTAAAATGTAGGTAAGTATGGTACTATGCAAATACAGACAACATAGAGTGCCTAATTCCAGTTGGATCGCAAACCGCGATCCAACCGGAATTTCTGCTTTTGCCCTGTGAGCGCATGTGCAGGGCCCGCAGAAAATGCAAATGCCTCTGTCTGATTGACAGGCTGAGGCTTTCGCGGGGCGAAAATGCTCAGTTTCCAAGATGGAGCTTTGCAGGGGCTGCGGCAGGGAAACAGGGGCGGTGGCTTCAGAATGAAGTTATGGTTGGGGCGGCTGCGTGTATCGCACACAGCCGCTCCGATCAAAAAGATTGCAGAGGGCTTCCTGCCGTCGCAGGCAGGCTGCGCTGGCAGGAGCCATCTGCAATTTTAGCAATAACGCTGAAATTGTGGTGCGATCGCAATTTCAGCGCGATCGCAGTGTGTGGGCTGTGGGCTGCATGCTGGGCGGCCTTGCCCTGCAATGGGCGGCCCCCAGCATGCGAGCAAAAGGACTGTAAGTTCTGCGGTTTTGCACAATTTGCAGTCCTTAGTGAATAGGGTTCACAGAGTATGTCTGAAAAACCAGCTTCTATCCTCCCAGCAGGTCTGATTATGTCCTAATGTTTTCCTTTTTAAATATCGAGATGTTTGCAAATTGTATGCTAACGTCGCTTTTAAACCTTTGCACAATAAATATTACAAACAAAACCAAAAATTCAATTACAAAATCAACAAATAAGCAATTCTAAAATAGGTGTAATTTCTTGCAGGCACTGGGGTCAGTAATGCATATTCAATCATTTCTAGTGCGTGGAGATGTGCGCAGGGTGAAGCGAGAGCAAGCTGTTCTCTGCGGACAGATCAATGAGGCATGAACATATAAAGGGAGATACAATGTAGCATGTTCATTTCCAGTTAAAGGATCAAATGTCTCCCGAATGAACAGTTTGAGCCATCCCAGGGCTGTTAGTAATAAGGTTATTTCCTCTGTCTTCATACCAGGTCTTGTTTATGGCACTGCTGTCACATTGCTTTAATGAAAAGAATGCAATCTGTGTATGTTATCAGCATAGTTAAGGTATACAGTACTGTGGTGTGTGTCGATGTAAATTCAGGTGCAGAGTAAGGTCAGCCTAAGAGACTCTGCATAATGTTTATCTGACATCCTGTGGGTAATGCTGACAGCTTACCCTACCAGCAGAGCTTGTCTACTTTAGCTGATGGTTTCAAATTGACGGGTCTGCATTAAAAACATAGTAATAAAAAACAATTGATGAGGTGGAAAAATCTAGAGATAGCATACTGTATAAACACATTACACTGTAACCAGGCCTTAAAATGCCCCTTATTCAGGTAACATCACTCAGTAGTTCACTTTATTCACATTGTGCTACATAATGGTACCCTTTATACACATTATACCACACAGTAGTGCCCCTTATATTCAGTGTCCAGAGTAGTGCCCCTTATACACAATTCCCACAGTAGTAGTTCCCCTTACTATTAATGCCCACAGTTGTAGTGCTCCTTACACATAATGACCGCAGTAGTATCGCCTATACACATAATGCCCACAGAAATGTGTCTTGAACACAAAATGCCCACAGTAGTACTGCAATTTATATACAGAGTGCCCACAGTAGTAGTGCCCCTTATACATAATGCCCACAATAGCAGTGCCCCTTACACATAATGACCACAGTAGTGCTTCTTATAATATAATGCCTTACAGTAGCACCCCTTATACACATCTCTGCCTTTGTCCCTTCAGCAGCTCCATGCCCTGTATCCTTCCAGCAGCTTTCCCACCTCTCTTGTCCCTTCAGCCACCTCTCATCTTGTCTTCAAGATGCACAGAGCCTGCTCCTCTTCATGGCTCTTCTTCACTTCAGCAGCGGTGACAGCATGACATCACATACTGTGTGCTGGAAAAGTAAGCCACTGGCACCTGAGGAGGGGATGAATGCTGTCTAATAGACACAGCATGTGTGAGTACCAAGAAAGGTGGGCTGTAAATGGAGGAGGACCAGGAAGCCACCAGGACCTGAGGAAGTGGGAGGTGCCTGCAGCTCATAAGTAACACTAGTGCATCATCTATTGATGTAGGTGATGTGGTGGGCTTCTCTGTTGGAATTACTGTGCAGGGCAATGGGGGAGGTAGAACTAGTTCCCCCTACCATTACAAGTGGTGGAACACAGTTCCACATCGTTCCCCCACTTTAACCCCTGAATGTAACAATATTTAGGCTCCTAAGAAGATTGTACTGATCTCACTTATAATCAGGGGTTGAGATGGCCGGTATATGGTGACATGCCCGTACCTCCCAACATCGGCTGATGGTAGTTCGGGATCGGGTGTAGCTTTTTTTCACATAAGTACACACATTTTATGAAAACCTGCCAGCCTACAGCAAATTGTGGTCTTCATATGGGGAAAGTCCCCTCAAATGTGGACTTCTGCCACAATATCAGTGCAATTGGGAGGTATGTATACTAAACTGTTGCTGATATTTGGCGAACCTGGCAGGATTAAGGTGGCATCCATGATAATTGCCAGTAGGTGTAGGCAGTGATGTCGAGAGAGTGGGGGAGGAGGTACAGATTACCCGGGCCCAGGCATGCCAGGGGGCCCAGGCTAGAGCACACCAGTAGCCATATTTGGGTGGGATAAAAAAAAATTTCATCATTATAAATCATTATATATATATGTGAACAAGAGAGAGGAACAAGCGCCTATGGTGTAGTATTTCTTTCCAGGGTATATAATCAACCTGCCAATAATAAAATTGCATACCAGATAGTGGCTTGTCTTATAGCGTATCAATCCATTGCTTCAAAGTCAATATCAGAATCTCCCACTAAGGGCGAGTGGTTGCAGCCCATGCTGACCGGAGGAGGCAGCGCGGTGTCAGGACCATCAGACGGTAGCGCTCACTGACACTTGCAATTTTTGCAACTTTTTGCAGACTAAGGGGTGTATTCAATTCCTGTCGGGTCCTTTCCGATGGAAAGGATCCGACAAGTTAGTATTCAATGACTCGGTCAAACTCAACAGGTTTTGGCCATTCCGACAATGTCAATCCGACTTTTGGATTAACATTGTCGGAAATGGGCCTAAACCTGTTGAGTTTGGCCGCACGTCCGACAAGATACGTGGATTCCGAAAATCCACATGTTTCCCGACTTGTCGGAAAAAAGGAGCCGGCATTGAATAGGTCGGAAGCTCTTCCAATCTAAAACAGTCGGAAACTGCCGTCTTTCCGGCAAGACAACAGTTTCCGACTTCAATTGAATACCCCCTATGGGGGATGATTCAGAGCCGCACACTTCTGCGATCAATGTAGCGTCATGTGTCGTAGTTGCATCTGAGACTTTATGCCAATGGTAGTATCAGTTCTTTCATTGGTGTACAAATGTGTGAAGGACTAAGACATCCAGTTGGTGCATCCTAACATGCTACCATTGGATGCAGCGTCGAAACTTGCACATGCTAAGTGCAGATTCTCTATCAGGGTACGGCCTCCAGTGTGAGCAATTATTTGTCTGAATTTACAGCTCTGTGACACGCCTGTGACACTACCATAACTCACCCTTAAGATGGTGCATTTCCATATGTCTGAATCGCCACTCCATTACATTGCAATTCCATTACATCTCTGAGGCTGTGTGTCTTATTCTCAACTGTGACTCTCTGCGTACAAACCGTTGAATGCATGCGCTCTGTGACTTTTTAGTGACGCATGCACAGTAAAAAAACAGACCATTTGCTTGAATATCAGCATTGCGTGTGGCTCTGAATAGGGCCCTAAGGAGCATTTCTAGTTTGCAGCATGGTCTCCCGATAGCAGAGAGTTTGAACTGTGCATACATGCTGGGCACTAGGACCCAAGGAGGTCTGTCCTCCAATCTGTTGTACTGCTGCACCATGTGACTGCAGCCATTTTGTTGTATAACCTTACTTCGGGGATGATTCAGACCTGATCGTAGATGTGCTAAATTTAGCACATCTACGATCAGCTTCCCTGACATGTGGGGGGGACGTCCAGCACAGGGCTAGTCCATCCCGCATGTCAGGCCCGACCCCCCGCGCAAGTACAAAAGCATTGCACAGCGGCGATGCTTTTGTACTGTAAGAGTAGCTCCCAGCCAGCGTAGCTCCTGCGAGCTGGCAGGGAGCTACTCGTCGCTGCCTGGGTCACAGTGGCTGTATGTGATGTCACGCAGCTGCCATGGCCTGCCTCCCCAACGGTCCGGGCATGCCTGCGTTGCCAGGCATACCTGCGTTGCCCGGACCGTGCCCCTAAATGGCGGCCAAACGCTGCCGCCCCCTCCCGCCCAGCGACCGCCTCTGCCTGTCAATCAGGCAGAGGCGATCGCAGGGCTGAGACAGCCGTCGGCTGTCTCCCATGTGCCGGCGCACTGCGGCACCGGCGCATGTGCACTTTAGACCTGATCGCTGCTGTGCGAACAAGCCCAGCACCGATCAGGTCTGAATTAGCCCCTTAGTAGAAAAAGACTGTTTAAGAAGTAACATGATGGAGGACCACTTAGCTCCAGAGAGACCCCAGTGATTATCCGCATGAAGCCATTCCAGAAACCTGCAACACTACCTGCAAGCAGCATAAAGTCACTGGCTAGTGAACTATACAGATCCCCACTTCACTCAAGCTCTGGCATCACCAGCGTGTGTACAACAGTGAGTACGGCTGTACCAGTTATAATTCAATAAACCAACACCACTGGTTAAGGAATTGAGCTGTTAATAGTTTGAGACATCATTCCCAAGAAGAACACACCTTAATATGCTCTGGTTGGATCATCCATACTCATTGGTCCAAATCTAAAGCCTTTTCGCTTTATGTCTCTTAAATTAAATCTTAAGGATTATAACATGCTGCGAACACTGTAAGTTTATATCCCCAACAATAAGTAATTCATTGGATACATTTATTCTACACCGAATGCAGTCATCCAGTATATGCTTGCTGTCGTTATGTATAAGTGCTGCCTATTAAAAAGGTATTAACCTTAGTGTAAACTTTGTCTAAATATGTATATTAAAAATCACGGCAGCAGATGATATTGTTTTTCCATTGTTACACCTGAAGTAAACAGATGGTCATTTTTATATGGGACACAAAAATGCATCCTGTGGCTTTGTACCCAGACTGTGCATTTTTATATGCTAATTGTAATAAAATGGTAAAATGACCATCTGTTTCTGTTACTTTGTAATGGGAAGAAAAGCCTAACATGGGATCAGTAGGAATAATTCAGCGGCTTCCCAATCATGCTAAGACTTGTATACTGTACATCTCAACATCCCTCAAGGAGATAGCAAATTGGTTTTCAAGACAACCTGCCCTTTAGAATGAACGTGTAACTTTAACATGATGTTACACCTTCAATTAAACTTACGTGTCTGTTATTAATTGACCTGTGTAAGCCATTTGTCAACTTTTATTAAGTACATTGCTATCATTTATTAATTGCATTGCTGTGCATTGGACCATAATGGTACTCAGAGTGTCACTCTGCTGTTTCCACAAACACATGTGGGTATTATCATGACCAGTTTTAGACCTTGTGGCACCCAGGGCGAACATTTTCGTTGGTCCCCCTCAGTTCAAAACAGGGACAATGTGCGCCAAAGGTGAGCACAAAAAATGTAGGTGCATGGCTTCATGGGTAAGGGGCATGGCCGCAGAATAGTACCAATTCACATTACACCACACAGTAGTGTCCGTCCTTCACATTACACCACACAGTATTACCCCTTATACACGTTACACCAGGTAGAGCCCCTTTTACATACATTACACCAGATAGAGACCCTTGCACAAGTTACACGAGGTAGAACCTCTTATATACGTTGCGCCAGGTAGAGCACCTTATACACATTGCGCCAGGTAGACCCTCTTATACACGTTACACCAGGTAAAGCCTCTTTTACACAGTTTACGCCAGGTAGAGCCCCTTATACATGTTATACCAGGTAGAACCCCTTAAACACGTTATGCTGGGCAGAGCCTCTTATACACATTGCGCCAGATAGAGCCCCTTATACACATTGCACCAGGTACCCCTTATACACATTGCACAAGGTACCCCTTATACACATTGCACCAGGTAGCTACTGATACACATTGCACTAGGTAGCCTCTTATATACATTGCACTAGGTAGCCTCTTATATACATTGCACTAGGTAGCCCCTTATACAAATTGCACCAGGTAGAGCCTCTTATACACATTGCACCAGGAAGAGCCCCTCTATAGAGTGTGTGTATTTATATGTGTGCATGTGTTTGTGCACCGATGCCTGTGTCCACTCACCATCCAGTCACGGCAGTACTGCCAGTAGGTCCCCCGGCTCCCAGCTCTCCTACCTCACATCCTCCAGCCAGCTTTTAGGTAAGCTGCAGAATGCTGGCAGCGGGGGTGGCCAGCTAGCGTGGGGGGGGGGGGGGGGGCAGCAAGAGGCGGCCAGCATGGTGTGACCAGTCAGATTCTAGATAACATTTTCAAAAATGCAATTGAAAAATGATAGCTACTCCCTTTTTCTACAGACCCCGGAAGCAACACCCAGCACAGAGAAGATGTCACATTCGCTGCCCCTCGCCGCTGAAGCTGCAATAGCTCTACCAGAGGTTAAAGCAGGAAAGCAGCTTAAATAACTATGGCAAGTCAGATCTAGAGGCCCTGGGACGTGCACACAAGGACGAGGTGGGAACCACCCAAATATCCCTGTAAACATTTCTGCATCACGGCCACCGCCACCAAAGGAGGGAGAGGACTGATGACTGCAATTCGATCAATGAAGGGACTCCACAAAGAAGGAACATTTGCCACCAAACTATAAAGGTAGGAGGTGTGTGCACCAGAATCCCCTGCCGAGCAGCATCAGATTTTGTAACACCATGTGGCTGTTACGTTCACTGTACTTGGTACTCCTGGAACTGGGCGGATGAGCCCCAAGTACAGGAACGTAATGCTGGAGTGGGAATTGAGTTCAGCAGCAACCCCTACAGAACCCTGACTCCGTTGTTCCACCCGCGTGGTCAGTCTATGCCTGTGAGACTATGTTTGCTTGGGCCCACGGCAGCCGCATTTGAAGGGCGGATTATGTCTGCCCAACTCCGATGCCCCCCGGTCTTAGTTGGAGACAAGGCGTAAACTGAGACGGGGCAATAACAAGGGGAACCTTTAACTAAACAGAAACTCGAGTTAGGGGCAACTACAGAACTCAAACAACAGTATGTGCGGCACCACCACCAGGACAAACTACAACAAATGAAATGCTGTCCACATGCCGACACAATACTACTGTGTACCGGCAATGACAGCATACGCAGAACCCTCTGCAGAAAATCCAAAGCGAATATAACGGACAGATACGGCCAAGGCCGTAAGGTGCGGCAAAGCCGCTACTCACGACACCGGTGAGAATACAGGCAGACAGACGGGAACCCCAAAGCCACAGTCACAGGCTCACATAACAGGAAAGCCGGACAGATATCTTTAACAGGCTCCAGACACCAGGACTCAGGACTCTGGACTTAGGGCTACTGGATCACAGGAGCACACCAGGACAGGAACAGCTCACAGGAAGCTCTGGACTCTGCCAGAGCTGAGTACACAGGATTCCAGTATCAGACAGGACCTGGACACAGATGCTATACTGGACAAGACTCTATTCAGGAACATACAGGTATCTTAGCAGGACGTCTATCACCAGCTCAGAACTGCAGAGCTAGCTAGGTAATAAGGGAACACGCCCCAATCAGGATTGCTGGAAGCCAGGCACAAGGTAATTGCACAAACCCCTGCAGGTGAGAATGAACCCATAGAAAACAGGCTGCAATTACACAGACTCACCACCGGCGGCCAACAAGAGTCTTCTAAACAGGTGTAATGGAAATCCTGGCAAGCGAACAGAACTAGAATACAAAATACATAAACGGAAAGCAAACAGGAATGAACCACTGCTTGTGGTTCATAACAGTGGCACAGTATATAGGAACACTTAAGGGGCCAATGTGATGGGGTCTGAGTTTGAGAAATGTGTGAGTTTACTGCAAAACTCGCACATTTTTAGGACTTGGCCGCTGACCGCACATATGCAGCACCCATTGCTAGGGAAGGTTCTGGGGGAAGCTTCCGACGACTAAATCTGTGATGTGTAACCAACAGGTTACAGTGGGATCTTCAGATGGCGGTAGCCAATCTCCGGAATTCTCCACATTCTGGACGTTGGTAAATCTGTCACCATCACATCCACAATAGAAACCTGTGGTGATTACAGCTGCTGGCGGGAATGGAGGAAACTCAGAAGGTTTTAGAGATATCTGCTGCAGTCCCTCAGGGGATATGAAATATTTGCGGTTAGCCACAATATTTATTGATAAGTGGCCCCCTAAGACATCAACAACATGTTATTCAGCAAAGGATGCTACACTATTCTTTCCCAAAGGATGGTGTTGCCCATAGCAACCAATCATATTCTATCATTTTCAGGAGTGCAATAGACAAATGATACTGTAGCTACAATCTGATTGGTTGCTATCGGGCAATACCATCACTTGACTGTTTTAGACGCTTTAATAAATCTGCCCCATGGAGGGCAATGGAAAGCAGATCTACTGTATACAACCTAACAGTGAGTGACACAGACTAGTACACTATTTTCATTTGTATGTGTGCCACTTACGCTGGAGTCAAAGCTGCTGGTGCAAGAGGGGGTGAAGTGGGGGGGCAGGTACTAAGTTCCCGGGCCTGGCAGGGACCCAACTCAGCTACCCCTTCCCGCGGAGTATACTTACCTTCATCAAGGAAGCAGGTCCCTCCACCATGGCTGACACCATCTTCCTAGTGACATCTTCGGACACCGAACATCGAGAGTAAAGACACTGGGAAGATGGAGGCGGCTGAGTAGAGGGGAAGGGGGACCACTTCCCGGAGCAAGCAAGGTAGGTAGCGGCAGGGCCGGATTAACAATGGGGTGGATGGAGCTGCAGCTCCAGGCCCCCCATTGAAAATAGGCCCACAGGCTCCAATGCAACGCTGCCAGTGTTGACAGGAAAAAATATTCCTGTCATCACCAGCACCTCAGCTCCCTCACCTCCCGGCTACTCAGTTACCTCCACACCGATCCAGCTTGGCGAAGATCAACGAAACTGTCCCTGTCTGAATCTGCCCGAGGCCACGCCCCCGGCCCGTCCGTGGCTCCGCCCCCACAATCCCGAAGCTCATCTGATGTGGCCCTGGCAGGCTGTGCACAGTGAGTAAGCCTATTCACCTTTGCTTTTACCCTGTCTGGTGGCACAGCAACTAATTAATATATTATTTAACATGCGATAGCAGCATAAGTTAAATAAATATATAAGGGGGGGCAGGCACAAGTTAAATTAATATATAAAGGGGGTAGATACAGGTTAAATTAATATATAGGGGGAGCACAAAGTAAATTAATATATAAGGGGGGAATGGCACAAGTTAATATATAATGGGGACAGAATGCTCAACTTAAATATAAATGGGGGTGCAGGTAGCAGAACAAAATTATGGGGGAGGGAATCTATGGGGCTTACTGCATGTGTAAGCCTCATGGACTGTGGGGATGATTCAGGGGCGATCGCTGCACTCTGAAGGCTTTTGAGGAGTGTTTGCACGCGCACCCTGTAAGTCCCAGTGAGATGCATCTCACTGGTGCGATT
Source organism: Pseudophryne corroboree (assembly GCF_028390025.1). Lineage (NCBI taxonomy): Eukaryota > Metazoa > Chordata > Amphibia > Anura > Myobatrachidae > Pseudophryne > Pseudophryne corroboree. The sequence goes on along the minus strand of NC_086452.1, from coordinate 420,995,038 downwards.
GCCTTTGTCTGATTGACAGGCCGAGGCAGGGCAGGAGGGGGCGTGCCAATGGTATTAGAACGCCGCTGGTGGGGCGCATTATGGACAACGCAGGCATGTCCAGTTCGTTGTGGGAGTGGGCTGTGGTGGCTGCATGATGTCACACGCAGCCACTGCGACCCAGCACGTGGTGGGTAGCCGCCTGCCAGCGCATCTAGGTTGCGCAGGTAGGGAACTACTTGGCAGGGGGGGTAGGTAGGGCCTGACATGCGGGGCGGACTAGCCCTGTGCTGGCCGTCACCCCCGCATGTCAGAAAAACTGATCATAGATGTGCTAAATTTAGCACAATTACAATCAGCTCTGAATCACCCCCTGTGTTTCTTCCACAAGTTTTATGGTGATTGTTGTTGGTTAATGTAGGGTGCAGGGCCGTAACTACATGTGTGCCAGGTGAGCCTGGCACACAGCGCAGTTACCCTGAGGGCGCAACGGCCAGCGGCATGTAATGAGTCAAATTGACTCATTACGTGCCGCCGCGCTGGGGAAGAGAGAGCAGCGGAGAAGGAAGAGGAGGGAGGAGGACTGGAGCCGCAGCAGCGCTATGTCATTGGTAGTAGCGCCGCTGCAGCTGTCTCCGCTACTTCCGTATTGGCTACCCGGCGCTGCTGTGAATGCTGGGATGCAGTTCCTTGATCACACAGACCCATGGTGGGTTTGATTCCCACCATGGTTTTGTGTGGAGTTTGTATATTCTCCCCTTGTGTGGGTTTCCTCCCACACGTTGTATCGCGACATAAAATAACCTTAGTGTGTAAGTGTGTGTGTATACAGTAAGTGTATACTTAGTGTGTAAGTGTGTGTGTGTGTGTATACAGGGAATATAGATTGTAAGATCCAATGGGACCAGAACTGATGTGAATGGCCAAATGTTCTCTGTAATGCGCAGCAGAATATGTGTGCGCTATATAAATAACTGGTAATAATGATAATAATTTTTCTTGGCCAGAAAATGCAGTTCAGTGGCGATTTTATACAGTGAGACACTAAAATAACTTTATTCTGTGATCTAAGTAATAACAGAAAGGTGAATGTGACATACTGTATATTAATACAATGTAGAGCCATTGTCATTGTTGAAGTGCGGTGATAGGTAGCAACATTTTCTTCTCACCTTATGGTATTGGCCTGCCCCCTCCCAAGCCTAGAGCTCCATAGTATGGAGGGCACAGCCCTGTGCCCTTAGCCGTCGGCGAAACATCTGTTCCGGCCTGCACTAGAATCTTCTAGCTCAGGGGCAGCCAGGGATTCCCCCAGACACTCCTCCCACTCTCTCGTCTCCTCCTTCTCTGCATTGAGCAGGAACACACACCACAATGCAAGGAGTGTGCGCCGGGTATGATGGCGGGGAGCACAGGATAGGGATTGATAGCTATCCCACCCCTACCCACACACTTGTAGCTCATATAGTCATAAACTGCTCACCTGTACGGTGCCTGGGCATAAAAAAAATGAATTACAAGAGAGAGACCAATGTTAATGTATTCACATAATTTGTGTTTAGAGTGGGCTTATTTAATAACCAGTATTAGCATTCCTGCAGACTTTGGGGGTCATTCAGACCGTTTTCGCTCAGCAGCGATCGGGTATGAACTACACGAGGTCCCCCCAGCGATGGGGAGTGCAGGACAGCAACAGAATGGCGATCGCTAGAAGATTGACAGGAAGAGGCAGTTTGTGGGTGTCAACTGACCGTTTCCTAGGAGTGTCCGGAGAACTTTTGTTTGTGCAGCTTTATGAACATGCATTCGCACCCCTGCACAGCGGTTACCCCCTCCCCCTGTAGGCGGCGATGAGTGATGGAGGAGAGGGGGAGCGGGTGTATGAGGGAAGGAACAGGTGATGTAGGAGAGGAGGTGCAGGAGTATGAGGGATGAAGGAGAGGAGGTTCCGGAGTATGAATGATGGAGGAGAGGAGGTTCCGGAGTATGAGTGATGGAGGAGAGGAGGTTCCGGAGAATGAGGGATGAAGGAGAGGAGGTGCCGGAGTATGAGTGATGGAGGAGAGGGGGAGCCGGAGTATGAGGGAAGGAACAGGTGATGGAGGAGAGGAGGTGCCGGAGTATGAGTGATGGAGGAGAGGGGGATCCGGAGTATGAGGGAACGAAGTTTAAAAAAAGATAACCCAGCGCAAGCTGATAATATTTTGATATCTGCAGCCTCTATAAGTGGGTGTGCTCGTCCCACTACGAAGCAAAAAAGAACTAAAATGTTTTCAGTGTTCTGAAGAAGCTGCCGATTGTATCTAAAGGCAGAGAAACGCGTAAACTTCTTTACCATTGTACCCCAAGCCGGTATTCTTATTCACTGGTTCATATGCTCTGTAATTGAGCTGATACCTGAGGAGGAGCGGCACGGAGAACAACTACTGCCACACGGCAGCGTGGAGCCCGACACTGCAGGCAAAGAGACGACTGACTAGGAGACGGCTGCAGAAGAGACGAGTGCTCCAGCAGCGCCGGTGACCTGGTTTGGAGGCGGGCGGCACTAGGAGCATCAATTGCCGGTCAGCCCGGGTGCAGCATAGAGCCCAGCGTTATGGCACAGAGGGAGTAGCTTGTGAAACAGAGGTGGGAAAGACGAGCGTTTGAAATAACGCTGGCAGCCTGATTTGGAAGCGGCATCTTGACCAGTGTGGAGGACGAGGTGAGCACATTATCATACACCTACTGCCAATAGAAATCTTTGCCGTCTAGTTTTCCCATTTAAACAAGCACTTGCACGAAAGATAAGTGTGTCTCTCTTGTTGCATAGTGATCAAAAGACTGCTTACAGTGTGCCTACCCTGGGTTATAACAACTAAGAGACTGCTTCACAGTGAAAGTTACTGAGCAAATTAATACCCCATTCTGAGTATCATACAAACCAACTTTGGATTAAACATATTCACTGGACTTCCAGACATGTCCGCATGTAAAGGAACTGCTACCAGCGGACGGGAAGAGTGACTTTAATCACGTAGTTGGACACACATACTCATTACGAGCATTTGGATACGTGTTCATTATAAAGGATACTTTGGAGTGTAGCTTTCTAGATACAGGAATGCATTTGTTTTAAATTGTTCTGTCTTAACGATTGTACAAATCTTATTTTATCTACCGGCCGGTACTATATATACAAATACTTTTATAGCTTAAATAAATTATTAATGATATACATTGTTATATTGTGTGTTTGTTTACTATATTTTAATATCAGCGCCTCTACCCTTTTTTCCAGTCGTGGGAAAAAAACTTATGAGGGAACGAGTAGGTGATGGAGGAGAGGAGGTGCTGGAGTATGAGTGATGGAGGAGAGGGAGATCCGGAGTATGAGGGAAGTAATAGGTGATGTAGGAGAGGAGGTGCTGGAGTATGAGAGATGAAGGAGAGGAGGTGCCGGAGTATGATTGAAGGAACAGGTGATAGAGGAGAGGAGGTGCCGGAGTATGAGTGATGGAGGAGAGGGGGATCCGGAGTATGAGGGAACAAGTAGGTGATGGAGGAGAGGAGGTGCTGGAGTATGAGTGATGGAGGAGAGGAGGTGCTGGAGTATGAGTGATGGAGGAGAGGGAGATCCGGAGTATGAGGGAAGTAACAGGTGATGTAGGAGAGGAGGTGCCGGAGTATGAGGGATGAAGGAGAGGAGGTTCCGGAGTATGAGTGATGGAGGAGAGGAGGTGCCGGAGTATGAGGGATGAAGGAGAGGAGGAGCGGGTGTATGAGGGAAGGAGGAGAGGGGGAGCGGGTGTATGAGGGAAGGAACAGGTGATGTAGGAGAGGAGGTGCCGGAGTATGAGGGATGAAGGAGATGAGATTCCGGAGTATGAGTGATGGAGGAGAGGGTGAGCCGGAGTGTGAGAGAAGGAACAGGTGAAGCAACGCAGGCGTGCCCGGACCATGCGGGGGGGGGGGGGGGGGCATGGCGGCTGTGTGACGTCACATGCAGCCGCTGCAACCCGGACAGCGATGGGTAGCTCCCTGTCAGCGAGCAGGAGCTGCGCAAGTAGGGAACTACTCGTCAAGTTCAAAAGCATCGCCACCGTGCGATGCTTTTGTCCTTGTGCAGGGGGGGGGGGTTTAGGGCCAGACATACTGGGCGCCCCCCCGCATGTCTGTGAAACTGATCGTAGCTGTACAAAATTTTGCACGGCTGCGATCAGGTCTGGATTAGGCCCCTATTTAGGGCTACTTCAGAAATGTCCTTGGCTTTCCATCCCAATCCGCCCCTGTCTCCATGAATGTCAGAGCAGAGCAGGTGTTCAAAACCCGGCGAGTTGCAGCATACACCAGGCCCTGGGGTCTCCTCTCACATATTTAAGTGGTGTCTGTATCTGTGTTTTGTGTGTCTGTCAGTAAGTGGTGTCTGTGTCAGTAGGTTTATCTGTGTTGTCTTTGTCAGTAAGTAGCATCTATCAGTAAGTGTGTGTGTCAGTAAGTGGAATTTGTGTCAGGAAGGGGTGTCTGTTTATGTAAGTGTGTTTATGTCAGTAAGGGGTGTCTTTGTCAGTAAAGGGTGTCTGCTTATGTTAGTGTGTCTGTGTCAGTAAGGGTGTTTGTGTCAGTAAGGGTGTCTGTGTCCATAAGGGCTGTTTGTGCCAGTGTGTTTGTATCAGTAAGTGTGTCTGTGTCAGTGCATTTGTTTCAGTAAGGGGAATCTGTGTTAGTAAGGGGTGTCTGTGTCTGTGTCAGTAAGTGGTATCTGACAGTAAGGGGTGTTTGTGCCTGTATGTTTGTGTCAGTAAATTGTATCTTTGTCAGTAATGGGTGTCTTTCATTAAGTATGTATGTGCAAGTAAGTGATGTCTGTGTCCATAAGGGGTATCTGTCAGTAAGTGGTGTCTGTGTCTATAAATGTGTGCATCAGTAAGGTGTGTCAGTGTGTATGTGTCAGTAAGTCTTTGACAGTGGTGTATGTCAATATGTGGTGTGTGTGTGCCTGTATTAGTGTGTCTGTCAGTAAGTGGTGTCTGTGTCGATAAGTGTGTCCCAAGAGCCCTCAGTTGCCGGTCTACTCTGTTTTGCCCCTATCTTTTCTTATCTTTCCATATATGCTCTGTATTGCCCCATCTTTGCTCACCTTTCCACCTTCTTTGCATGTTGCTACAGCTCTCTGTATTATATGGCAGTCGCTGCGATGCTCCCTGTATGATATGGTGATCAATGATGCTCTGTATTATATGGTGGTCACAAACTTTTTCTCTTTATAGTTAACTATTAAGTGGTTAAAGGTAATCACTAGCTACTGTATGACCTCCACGGCGATAGCCACACTCATGGCACAGACCACACCCCCTATTCATACCAAACTGGTCACATCACTAGTCACACCACCGCAGCGTTTGTCACACCTCCTTCCGAGGCACACAATAGGCCCTTCATAAATTTCAGCTCCAGGCCCATGTGGACCTTAATCTGGCACTGGGTAGCGGTTGCCCTCCCCTGGATATGAATGCACCCTCCCTTCCCCCTATCAAACGCGCAAAGCGTCCCGACAATTAATATGTTTTTTAATATAGTTTAATTTAAGGATGCGTGGACACTCCCCCTTTTAAGCCATGTCCCCATGCCACTACCAGGGCCTGGCATGGCTCTTTACGGCCCTGGTCAAAGCACCTGCAACTCAGATCACTCCAGGAGGCTGTATGTGAGACTTTTCAGTGGCCACTCTAGTTATACTTTGTGACTATATACACGCACAACCACACCACTCACTTACTGTACTCTGGCTGCACGTACATGCCCACTGCCTGCAACAGCAAACTTATTCCAGACCTGGTCTCAGATCTCTAGACGTACACAATCGCAAGCCATCTTTCCAACTTAAAGAAGAAGTGAAATAATACAACTTAAGACAGAAAAGACACAAATCGCATTTCCATCTCACTCAGAATTATACCCACTCTTTTGTTGCGGTAGCTGTAAGTTTACACAGGCAAACAAAACTATAATGAGCTCACATTTGCCTTTTCCATTGGCTTCTGAGAGTGAATTATTAAAATAATTGTCACATTTTCTGGACAGTTCATTATGTAGGTTTCAGTGTGCAGGGTAACAGCAAAAATGAAGACATTAGAGATAAAGCAATGTAATTACATTAATTAGCAAAAGGGTAGAGAACAAAATCCAAGTGTTTGGATGTTCCAGTGGGCACTGTTGCTTAATTATCATGAAGTGGAAGACAAATCAAACCGCCCAGATGCTGCCTAGAAAAGGTTGTGCCTCGAAACTCACAAACAAGTAGATTTGTGAGAGAAGCCACAGAGAGGCCAACAATCATTTTGAAGGAGCTACGGAGGTCAGTAGCTGAGACTGGAATAAAAATGTACAAGAGCTCTGCCTAACACCGGCCTGTATAGGAGGGTGACCCAAATAAACTATTACTAATAATTAACCATGGGCCTAATTCAGGTTTGTGACAGGACGGTACTGTACGAAAGCCCTCACCGCTTTCGCATCCCGTCCCCAGTACACAGAATGGAGTTTTAGGTCACACGGGACCTGGCCACACAGGGGATTGCCACTTACCGTAAGTAACCGACTCCACCCGCTGCGCAGTGGGCAGGTTTATGCTGCCACCACCAAACTCCTAACCTGCCGTGGCATCTGGAACCACGGTTCTGCTCTGTATGCGTCGACACACCGCCTTACCACACCTGTGTGGTGTTGACGAATCCCCACTAGTCGCTTGACTATGCCTCTACCCGGTAGCTGGCTGGAGGCAGAGCTTGGAGACGCTGGGTACACCCCGGACAGCCGGAAAACGGAGCTAGGTTTCGCCTAGCCCTGCAGGTCACAAGATGAAGTGGTTGTTTTGAGGCAGAAGATATTTGTTGTAAAAGAAAAGATATTGTTTTTAGTAGCAGTACTACAAGTCCCAGCAAGCCTCCCCCGCATGCTGGTACTTGGAGAACCACAAGTACCAGCATGCGGCGGAAAAACTGGCCCGCTGGTACCTGTAGTACTACTACTAAAAAAATACCCAAAAAAAGACAAGACACACACACCGTGAAAGTATAATTTTATTACATACATACACACATACATACATACTTACCTTAAGTTCCCACGCAGGTCGGTCCTCTTCTCCAGTAGAATCCAAGGGGTACCTGTTGAAGAAATTATACTCACGAGATCCAGGGGTCCAGGCTCCTCGGGAAATCCAGGTGTAATCCACGTACTTGAAAAAAATAACAAAACGGTGTCCCGACCACGAACTGAAAGGGGACCCATGTTTGCACATGGGTCACCTTTCCACGAATGCCAGAAACCCACTCTGACTTCTGTCTAAGTGGGTTTCTTCAGCCAATCAGGGAGCGCCACGTTGTAGCACTCTCCTGATCAGCTGTGTGCTCCTGTCCTCACTGACAGGCAGCACACGGCAGTGTTACAATGTAGCGCCTATGCGCTACATTGTAACCAATGCTGGGAACTTTCTGCCCTGCGGTTGACCTAAAGTGACGTCACCGCTGAGCAGAAAGTTCCCATCATTGGTTACAATGTAGCGCATAGGCGCTACATTGTAACACTGCCGTGTGCTGCCTGTCAGTGAGGACAGGAGCACACAGCTGATCAGGAGAGTGCTACAACGTGGCGCTCCCTGATTGGCTGAAGAAACCCACTTAGACAGAAGTCAGAGTGGGTTTCTGGCATTCGTGGAAAGGTGACCCATGTGCAAACATGGGTCCCCTTTCAGTTCGTGGTCGGGACACCGTTTTGTTATTTTTTCAAGTACGTGGATTACACCTGGATTTCCCGAGGAGCCTGGACCCCTGGATCTCGTGAGTATAATTTCTTCAACAGGTACCCCTTGGATTCTACTGGAGAAGAGGACCGACCTGCGTGGGAACTTAAGGTAAGTATGTATGTATGTGTGTATGTATGTAATAAAATTTTACTTTCACGGTGTGTGTGTCTTGTCTTTTTTTGGGTATTTTTTTAGTAGTAGTACTACAGGTACCAGCGGGCCAGTTTTTCCGCCGCATGCTGGTACTTGTGGTTCTCCAAGTACCAGCATGCGGGGGAGGCTTGCTGGGACTTGTAGTACTGCTACTAAAAACAATATCTTTTCTTTTACAACAAAGGCTATCAGCCCCCCCATCCGCAGCCCATTGGATGGGGGGGGACAGCCTCGGGCTTCACCCCTGGCCCTTGGGTGGCTGGGGGGGGGACCCCTTGATTGAAGGGGTCCCCACTCCCCCAGGGTACCCCGGCCAGGGGTGACTAGTTGGATTTTTGATGCCACGGCCGCAGGGCACTATATAAAAGTGACCCCCGGCTGTGGCATTATCTGTCCAGCTAGTGGAGCCCGGTGCTGGTTTTAAAAATACGGGGGACCCCTACTCTTTTTGTCCCCCGTATTTTTGGGACCAGGACCAGGCGCAGAGCCCGATGCTGGTTGCTTAAATATGGGGGAACCCCTGTCATTTTCCCCCCCATATTTTTGCAACCAGGATCGGCTCAAAGAGCCCGAGGCTGGTTATGCTTAGGAGGGGGGACCCCACGCAATTTTTTTAGAAAAAATAAGCACTTTCCCACCCCTTCCCACTGATATACATGCACGGATCTCATGGATCCGTGCATGCCTATCTAATCACGGGGAAAAAAAAAAGGTCTGTTTTTTTTTAGCACTTTTTTACGAGTTGTAATTTTTCACGGCAGTGTTTGTTTTTTTTTTGCTTTGCACTTCTTAGTAAATGACCGAGATTCATACTTAAACAGCCGCGTTTTGACCGATGGTGTATTCATTCGTAATTTTTTACTTGGACTTGCAAAAAATTACGAATGCCCTCATCTCTGCCGTGATTAGTGTTTAGTAAATTACCGAGATGACACTTTGATGAAAAAACGGCATCTCGGTCAAAATCGGGAGCTTAGTAAATTTCCCCCATAGAGCGCTACATATGACATGTTAACTTAAAACACATCATTAAACATATTTTTAAACAGTCCGCGCACAGCGCCGTAAGTACATTTCAAATATGGTGCCTAGCACCAGTTGTCCTTAAAATGGCGCTGGGCACTTAAGGGCTAACCCCTTACGTGCTGTGACCGCCATTAACCATGTGGCCGCCAGGGTCTCCGGCCACAAGGTTGGATCGCAATACGCGATCCAGCCACAAAATCTGCTAAGAGGATGCGGGCGCATTCCTGCGGTGCCCCGCAATAAATGCGATTGCCTCTGCCTTGTTCGCAGGGCAGGGGGGGGCGGCAACGCTCAGTTCCCAAGGCGGAGACAGAGCCTTGCGGAGGCATGACGGGAAAATGAGGGCATGGTGGCTTGAACGGTGGGTGTGACGGGGCCGTGTTCAGGGCGGCTGCGTGATGTCGCACTCAGCCGCTGCGATCACAAAAATAGCGGCGGGCCCCTGCGGGTGCAGCCAGGCTGCACCAGAAGGAAGCTACCCTATTTTTAATGATCACACTGAAATTGCGGAGCGACCACATTTTCAGCGTGGTGAAGGGGGGGGCAGATAGCATGCTGGGTGGCCTTGCCCTGTGATGGGCGACCCCCAACATACGAACCAAAGGATTGCAAATTCTGCTACTTAGTATTTGCAATCCTTACTGAGTTAGGCCCCATGTCAATAGCACATCAGAAGTTTACCTAATAGCATGACTCACGTGTGATGTGAGAAAAGGTCTTGTGGTCATGATGTAAAATGCGTGGCAGCTGTTCATCAGTGTGGACAGGGAATGTTCTAAAAATGCTTAATCAAAGTCAAAACAAACTGATTTAGCATTAATTACTGTTGCCTGTTGGAATTCATTTGTAAACATGGCAGATAGTAGATCTACCTCTAATGTCAATTCAGTTGAGGCCCTATGGAAATATTATACAACTAGTGTGCACTAGTGTCATGTGACAGAACTGAACAACCTTGAACAAATCTTCCAGGGTGAATGGGACCAAATCGTACCTGACCAGTGTGCAAAGCTGGCACCTACTTATTTCAAAAGAGTAAAGCTGTTACGACTTCAAAAGGAGGCTTTACAAAATATTCAAGTGTAAAGATTCAATACTTCCATTTAACAGCTCTCTTGACGCAGTGTCTCCACAGTCCACACATCCCCTTCTACCTTTTACAAGTGACACCCTACACACAGCCATACCTACACATAGGATTCCTGTTAAAAAAACACCTCATTATGTTTATTATTAAATGGTTGGGAGACAGTATGGGTAGAAAACAATATGTAAACAGTAGACTCAATTGAAAGCAGCAGGTACAACAATGCAGCTGTTGCAATATGGCAATCTAGTTGAGTTCCGGCATAAGGCAATGTTCTTGGTGTTTTTAGTACCAATCTTTCCCAAGTTCTTGGAGGATGGACCTACCTTTAGGACATACTGTATGTACTTGTGGGATTGTCTGAAGCAAAGATGGAGGCCTGCGCAAAACAGTCTTTTAGTGTCTTGAAATCTTCCTCATATGCTGCCTCCAGCTTTCTCCAAAGATCTCTCTAACTTAGTAGTATAGCTTCTTGTCAGCCTTCTTGGGGGTCACAACATCACTTGGTGGAGGGAATCCTCTGGTAAATTCATGCTGTGATCTATTAAACTTCGTAAGGTGGCACAAACTACAGACAGTACCCAGGAATAACCAAAGTTCACCAACTTCGTGAGTCTTGGCCATTCTGCAAAAGCTTCTCTCTTGGTATGTTTGTTAGTAATGTCGCTTCTATGACAATATAGCCCACATACTTCACTGTTTTCATTTAGAAGTGTCCTTGTCCAAAGACACCTTCAGCCCATGGTTCATCAATCTGACTTACACTTTGAACTGCCTCTGGTTGTTCTCTACTAAAGTGTGCCCAAACACGATTAAGTCATTAAGGTACATCAATTCCTACCTAACTAAAAGTTTATATCACCCAACACTTCTGGAATGTGGTGTGCACCAAACTCTCTGCAGCAACCTCTGAACTGGATGAAACACAAAGGACAGATTAAGGTTCCCCCAACTAGTAGGCACAACAGGGTCAGCATGAGGAATAGGTTGACACTGGTGCCTATGACAGGTACATCTCCAAGCTCTCTATGCACTTCTGGGCACACTTCACTTTTGCTGCCTTCATGGAAAGCCTAAAGTGTTGGAGATTTATGGCAAGTAAAGGTTTCTTTGGTCACGCAATCCCCACTGTACTATTTCAGACAAGGGACATTTGGTTACATCTGACTAGTGTCTTCTGTAAGATTATACAAACACTATGCACACTTGTGAACCATCATCTAGCAAGGCACAGTTTCCCAGTGACGTAGACACTTACGTGGGAAGTAGGAGAGATCTAGCCAACTGGAGTCCTGGGTCTCTTTTAGAGTAAGGAATTCCCCTCAGACAATGCTTCAATATCCTGGGATGGACAAGAGTGGAGCTACCTCTATTTTCCTGATGGCCAGGTTCCTTTGGGACAAGATTGTGTCTACCTCTCTCTCTGGGGACTCCAATGCTGAGGTCACCTTTCATCCATGTTTTCAACTTCTCCACACACATAGCAGCCCTTGCTGATCTTGACTTAATTCAAAACTGGAGGTTCTTTCCCTCTTAATGTTGAAGTGGAGTGCTCTATTGCGCAAACGCCAGTCTTCCTGTCCTCCAGCAAGGCTTCATTACCTACACCAAGATGACTGCCAAACTCACAAATGAGCATGTACAGGGGCCATCTTGTCTATACTGTGTAGAGTTACATGGTGAGAGACAGAATTCTCCTGCTTCAATAACGGAACTGGTTAGTTCCTGCCGTAAAGCTGTTCCAGCATCCCTGCACCACTACCTATTTGCAGCATACACTGACAAGCTGGTGAGCTATATGAAACTCCACCCCACTCACCTTTCCACCCCCCACCCATTAGCAGTGTACATGTAACAGCGAGTACAGGTGTATCTGTTTATAGTTTGAGTGATTCACTGGTGCGTGCCTATATAACTCTGCAATATCAACACCTGCACACACATCATTTCCAGCACAGGTTAAAAAGGTTTTGCCATCTCTACTATTTTTAAAGTTAGCTGTCTCTCAATCTGCTTACACTCCTTGGCTATACCTCCTCATACAAAGAGTTCTCAGCTCTTGGATTCACATCAGGCTTCATCACCATCAGCTCTCTCGATTAGATGGTGAGGTTCTCTTGTTGTAACTGAGTAAAGGCCAGTGTAGTCTGTATCTGATGCAAAGCATCTTTTTGTTAAATGGTCTTTGGTCAAACCTCCACAAATTATTTTCTTCCATTAACATCAGCCAATGATACGACACCTTCTCTACCGCTCTATGGATCAGTTTATCTATTCAGTCAACTTCTTCCCTGAACTTGAAAGGTATTTCTCAGTCTGCATAGATCCATGGCAACTTAAGGTACACCAAACTCTTTCCAATGCTTAATGACTTTGATGGCCACCTAGAGTTGGGCATTTTAATGTTCCAAAATCCTCTGACACTTTGCCATCTCTACACATTTCCACACATAAATGTGCATTTATAAAGTGTACTTCACAACTTATATATATCTTCACATGCAGGGGTAGGTATAGTCCACGCATAAGATCTATGTGGGTCTGCTGAGAAATGGGGTACTCAGCACCGTTCCAGCAGACCTGCTTGGTTGGCTAAGCCCAGGGCCATTTCGAGGGCAAGTTGAGCCATGCAATCACAGGGGACGTTTGCGGTTAGTGTCTATGCAGCAGAATTCCATGCGGTCTGGCTGTCTGGAAAACTGCTGAATAAGTCCCTTCCAAAATGACCATCACCTCACAGGAGACAGATGCTAGAGGACCTCTAGTAACTGGGAAAGGCACAGGTGTGAACAGCGGTACCTGTAAGTGCTGGGACCACTGACCTGCAAGGAGAAGAAACTGCAGTGAATCCGGGGGACCGCAGGCACCAAACGTGTATGTATCTAGCACTTCCGGGTACTGCTTTACTGTGTGGCATAATTTGTAAGGGGCATTACTGTGTAGGGAATACGTTCCCTCCCAACATTGATCAACTCGTCTGTCAATGTTTTTCTGGATGCTAGGTGCATGCCCATGCTGCCCCAGTGCTGTAGATTTCCTCCTCTTTTTTGGTCTCACTGTGCCCCTGATATTGGCTGGTTTGCTTCTCTTAGGCCGCAGAGGCATAATATGGTGTCAGGGGCATAACTGTGGGGCATAATATGGTGTCAGGGACATTACTGTGTGGGGCATAATATTGTGTCAGTGGCATTACAATGTGTGGCATATTGTGTAGGAGGCATTACAATGTGCATACTGTGTAATGGGCATTATGGCTGTGTTGCATAATGTGTAAGGGGCATTACGGTGTGTGGCATGATGTGTAAGGGGCATTACAGTGTGTGGCATAATGTGTAATGGGCATCATTGTGTGTGGCATACTGTGTAATGGGCATTATGGTGTGTGGCATAATGTGTAAGGGCATTACTGTGTGGAATAATGTGTAAGGGGCATGATGGTGTGTGGCATAACGTGCAATGGGCATTACTGTGTGTGGCATACTGTGTAATGGGCATTAAGGTGTGTGGTATAATGTGTAAGGGACATTACTATAAGGTGGAATAATGACAATGTATGGGGCATGAATCAGAATTTTTTCTGTGGTGGCCAATGTCTGGGGGTGCATGGTGCAAAAATGGGATGTAAGGTGGTCTTTTTCTGCAATGCCAAGCCCCTTGCAGTGAGGTCATACACCTCTTTTTGCTCCCGCGACTTAGGTGCGTTTTTTAGGAGCCAAATTGCCTAGAAAGCAGAAATGGCCCTCGCTAAGCCCCATTCTGGCTAAACCATATTTTGTCAGCCACGTTGCCTTGCTGGATCCTTGAAAGTTGGTTGTAGTGGATGTGACTGTAATGTCACATTATAAAAAAGACCTCAGTTTTTCAAAATATAAACAATAGAGAACACGATTTGAGAAAATAATGTGTTATTCAGTGAAATGAAAAAATTGGTCAAGTGTCTGAAGACAGGTCCCTAATTAGCAGCCCTCGGGTTCCCACTCTGCATTTCCGGACATGTGTAAGAGAAGGTACATTGGCAGTGGAGTCCTATTTGTGCTCTCAACTCCATTACAGTGGAGTAAAAGCCCAGCTATGACTTCCAGTTCAAATGGCCAAGTATATAGCTCCACTGCTTGCAGACATAGTGGTCATATAATGGCTATGGGGGTCATTCTGAGTTGAACGCACGTAGCAAGTTGTTGCTGCTTGTGCGATCAACCTGACGCCGCCTATGGGGGAGTGTATTTTAGCATAGCAGTTCTGCGAACGCTTGTGCAGCCCTGCTATGCTAAAAAAGTTTCAAGTAAAAAAGACCAGGGCTGCAGTTACTCACCAGTGCGACGGATCCAGCGATGAAGGTCCTGACGTCAGACATCTGCCCTCCAAACGCCTCGACACACCTGCTTTGGACTCACCATGCCTGGAAAACGGTGAGTATCCGCCCCGGAACACCTCCCGCTTGTCCGTCTTCTTGCGATTGCCACTGCAATCACATTTCTCGCTGGCGGCATTGTTGCCCGGCGACGAGAGTCGCCAGGCAACAACGCACATGCGCAATGCATCCGCCGCGCATGCGCATTTCCGACCCAATTGCACCGCAGCAAAGAACTGCTGCGTGCGAACGGGTCGGAGTGACCCCCTATAGTGGTTATAAAAAATGGTACTGTAGTTACGACGATGATGACAGAGATAACTGCAAAAATTGATTTTTCAAAATCTTGGGATGATAAAGATCTGTCATGAAAATGGCCAGACTGGAAGGTGCAAATGTTGTTTATTAAAAGTTTTATGTTTTACTAAAGTTTTACATAACGATCACCAGTAGCCTATAATATGAACTGGATTTCTGCTTTTCTTTTTATCCTTATTTAGAGACCATGATACTGATTAATTGTTCTTGCACTGTTCCTTTTTTGTCCTACTTTATTTTTTTATTTTATTTTTTGTTTTATTGAGTGATATCGATGTTATATATTTTTTTAGGTTTGTTTTGTTTTTGGCTGAACTGGGGCCTGATGTAACGCTGCCCGAGGTCAGCAGCTTTGCAGGATGCCGGCCGAACTCAGACGATTTTTTAAAGGGGCAAATGCTTACAAGGCATGGTCTTGCCTTGTAAGTGATTGCCCCTTTAAAAAAAAGTCCAAGTGCGGCCAGCATCCTGCATAGCCGCTGAATTTGGGCGATGTTACATCCGGCCCCATATTGTAATTTCTCGGGTCATTCCTTTTTTTTGAAGATACTATTTGAGCTGAGTCTCATGCTATTAAATGATCTGTGCTACATTATGCTGCCATTTACAATCTTGAATTCTGATGGGATGCTTCGGGAGGCAGTCAATTGACCACCGGACAGGATCCTGGCGGTCAATATACCGACGCCGGAATCCCGACACAAGCTGCAATACCAGCGGTTGAAGTGCCGACCGCCAGCTGGTTCCCCAACTTTCGTGCTGGTCCATGCCACCACCCGAGGGGGGGAATAGAACCCTGTGGCAATCTAAGGTCGTCACCGGGCCCGAAGCGTGGCGAGCCCGCGGGGGGACACCCTGCGCTCTCCTCCAGAATCCTGGCTGTCGGGATCCCGGTGTCGGTCTCCTGACCACCAGGATCTCATACTGATCCCAATTCTACATTTATCCTCTGCCCCGTCTGTATTGCAGTGTTGTTGTTTTTTTACATTGTGCTCTTTAATATTGCTATTAATAAAAGTTTAAAAAAAAAAGAATTATTATAATAAACCCTAAACAAAGTATACTTTCCCTTTAAGACTCAAACAAAGGGAGAAGACGTGTGCAAAAATCTGTTTGAAAATGTGAAACAGGAGACAGATTTCTACCAGAGAGAAGTTGAGAGATTTATAAGAAAGTGACAGCACTGACTGGTGATTCAAGCACTGGGTTTCGGGAGAAGGCAGAAGGCAACAAAAGAGAACATACATAAAACATACTTAAAAATTAAGATGGGAAAAGCAGTAACAGAAGAAGCCGAGAATTCAAATTCATCGTTAAAATACAAGATGTGTTTAACTCAGACTAGTGAAATCCATACTAATGACTCCCTTCTCCCCCAGCTCATTAAATATAAATACACTAATATAGCACTCTGGCCTTGTCCTCAGGCAGAATTTACCCCAACAGGATAATAAATTGTAAAACATTTAGGAGAAAGTACATTTCTTTACACCGTTGAATTACTCTGTCCAGTCAAATATTCTCCGAATTACACGTGTTGAGACTGTGTTCTGAAATGTACTTATTTTGTAATGTACAGTAATGGTATTTAAATTTAGCTATGTTTTTGTTTTGTAATTATTAAAAAGGATCAATTTAATAAGGAAAGAAGCCAAATAGAACATTTAAATATATATATTTTACAGGACGTGCTTACAGCTCACCATATGCCAGACCTGCAAAACAAAACAACATTTTGTTTCACCATTTACTCAGCGTGGTCACTTGGAATATGGGATGTGACTGCAGCCAGCTGGACTTATACCCCTGCGATTTAAGAGGCACATCTGCAGATATGGATCTCCTCCAGCCCTTCACAGTAATGTAGTGGTCACTGCCAAATGCGGACGGCATTATCTAGTATGTACCATACTTACCTACTTTGAATGTCTCCTCTCCGGGAGAAGCCCGGAGAGGAGACGCTGCAGGAGACTTCAGGGGGCATGGGCCGGGCTGTGACATCATCAAGCCCCACCCCCTCATCTGGAAAACGCCACAATTCACGAGTCCGCGGGAAGGGGGCGGAGCTAAAATTGCACGATTCAAGTCATTTTAACCCCTTCCCCACTCCACGGACCCGCAAACTCTGGAGAGTATCTCTCCACCCTGCCAGCATCTCTAGGATGCGAGCAGGATGCGGGAGACTTGCCTACTCTTCCGGGGGTGCGGGGAGCTACCCCAAAAAACGTGAGCCTCCTGCAGCTTCCGGGAGAGTAGGCAAGTATGGTATGTACCCAGCAGCAGGGGTGCCTGTTTTTTTATTTTATTTCTGTGCCTCCTGATTCCTAGGGAGCTCTATGCCAGGCCCCTCCCAGCAGGATGGACACAAGCCTCCATGGACGGTGCTGCCAAGGAACACCTTCAGGAGAGGCATCATGGACGCCATCAGGAGCATCATCATGTATGTCATCTGGAGCAATATCATGGACATCAGGAGCAGCATGAGGTATGCCCCCAGGAGCAACATGATGTACGCCACTGTGAGACACGTGGGCAGAGCTGGATTAACGGGGGGCCCTGGGGGTACGTACCCCGAGCCCCCCTTTCCAAAAGGGCCCCTTGCCACACCACAGATCGGAAGTCTCGTCCAATCTGATATGCGGTGCTGCGCTCCCATCCCCACTGCAGCGGCGGCCGCACAGACAGCTGAGCTGAGCGACTGCTCAGCTGTCCAATAATGTATGAATGAAGGGATCCGGTCTGAAGATCGACAGTGTCTAGGTCGACAATGTTTAGGTCGACCACTATAGGTCGACAGTCACTAGGTCGACATGGATGGAAGGTCGACAGGGTTTCTAGGTCGACAGGTCTAAAGGTCGACATGAGTTTTTCAAATTTTTTTTTGGGGGGGGGGTTTTCATACTTAACGATCCATGTGGACTACGATTGGAACGGTAAAGTGTGCCGAGCGAAGCGGTAGCGGAGCGAAGGCACCATGCCCGAAGCATGGCGAGCGGACGCGGTGCACTAATTTGGGATCCCGGTCACTTTACGAAGAAAACGACAAAAAAAAAAAATCCTCATGTCGACCTTTAGACCTGTCGACCTAGCACATGTCGACCTAGAAACCCTGTCGACCTTCCATCCATGTCGACCTAGTGACTGTCGACCTATAGTGGTCGACCTAAACATTGTCGACCTAGACACTGTCGATAAAACGAACCACACCCATGAATGAAGCAGCCTGCCGTTCAGTCATTGGCTGGGCGTGCAGGCTGTAGGGAAGAAGGAATCCCTAGCAGCGTGGCATGTGTCTGTGTGCTTTCTCTTTATTAGGGGCCCCACTGTCTTAAGTGCTCCGGGCCCCCCATGATCTTAATCCGGATCTGCACATGGGTTCTTCCAGAACTTTGTGTCTGGATTGGTGAAGTAGCTTCTGATGGTCGCAATGTTGTATCCCAGCTTGCAACGTTGGTTGCAATGCTGGAATCACAGCTACATCCAGGAGGCTTCTCTTTTACTGAGGCATCTCCCGCATGTCCTGCCTTATAATCGGACGGAAATGCACTAATGCTTGAAAGCGCAGTTGCATTTTTGTCCATCCTCTGAATCAGGCCCTAGAGGTTATATTGTGTTTTGTCTGGTTTTATTCATTGATGAGCCATACTTGTCATCTTCCTGAGAGAAGCAGCCATGTCGGCTCAGTGGGGTGGAGGCCGGATGTCCCAAAAACAATCTGCATTCAAATGGAGAGTCCAAACCAAGTAGTTTAACCATTGTAGCAGAGCATAATCCATAACTAACTGAAATCGAACCCATGTCAATTAGTTATCTTAAAGAAATCAATGGTCCACTTTAATGCCAGGCATTCAGTCTCAATTACTGAATATTTTCCTTTAGAATAGCTTTCTATCAGCAGCAGATTTGTCCAAGGGGCTGCAGCAGTGACAGCGGCTTCCCACTGGAAGAGCTCCATGCTAATCACGTTGGTCAGGCAGTCCCAGGAGTAGGTGTATTCTCCACCTGGGACTGCCAGTCCGAAATGCAGTTAGAAAGTTAAATTGGAAGCCACTCCCCTGCTATAACGGCAGGCCTATCTGGCTTCTAGGGGCTGCATCCGATGCAGTCCCTAGAAGCCTGCTTGATTTGTCTGCATGTGCGGATCACAATCCCACGCATGCACACATTTCAGACCGGTGAAATCCCCGGGACATACTGTAGAAGTAGGAACCACCCTTAAATTTAGCTGATTATAAAAAGCTTGCTGTAAAGCAATGAATAAAAGAGACATTCTGGTTAGGGGTGATTGAATAATCCAGAACTGAATGGTAAATCACATTGTTTCCCAAACTCGTTCCTTGTTTTATGGATATCCACTGTTGAGGATAGATGGTTAAATCAGATTGACTGGGGTACTAAATAAGACACCTGTGCTCAAGCATAGTTATTCTTAAAACCAGGACCTTGAGTGCAGTGCCTTGAGGACCGAGTTTGGGAACCTT
Source organism: Pseudophryne corroboree (assembly GCF_028390025.1). Taxonomy (NCBI): domain Eukaryota; kingdom Metazoa; phylum Chordata; class Amphibia; order Anura; family Myobatrachidae; genus Pseudophryne; species Pseudophryne corroboree. The sequence goes on along the minus strand of NC_086452.1, from coordinate 420,975,857 downwards.
GATTGTAGGCCAATAGTTCTCGTTCCAAATAAAGATGGGAGCGATATCCTGAATTGACTATAGACGGTCGTTGGAGTTTCTTGCTTTGAATCTTACCCCATGCAAAGACTGGGTTAACTGACAACATTGACTCAGCCACATTTATACCCATCCATGATCTAACAAATGGATCCTGGCAGGTTGAGTTACACAAATCTTCAAAACATAAGATGGCTTTTGTCACTCCCTCCTGGCTTTGTCATTTCACAACCATATCTTTCAGTCTACAGAGAACACCAGCTTTCTTCCAGATCCCAATAGACACGGTTCCTCAGCCCCTCAGAACTGCAGCAGCCTGTTTGGATCACTTTGTCATTTTTAGTGCAGACTGGAAGTGTTTTCTAAATCGGCTGAAGGCATTGTTTCATTACCTGAGACAAGCATGTCTGACTGCCAACATCTAGATATGCCCATTTACAAAGTCAGAGACCACATATTTGAGATATTTACTGAAAAGTGAGTTCACTTGGAGAAGTAGTCCCTGTCACCAAGGCAAGAAAACAGAGGACCTATATTTGTTTGTAGGTAGGGCAGGGTGTTACCAGAGATCATATATAATTTCTCTACAAAATGTAGGTGTTAATAAAAAAGAATCTAGTTTGTACACTTCCATTATGTGCATTTTACCTTGAACTGATGTTTTAAAGAGCTCTGAATTCTCCCAGCTCTTTGTCTTACAAACTCGGGCTTCTGTATCCCAGATATCTATTAGTAGAAAGCAGTAGTGGCTCCTACCGTTCTGTTATATGCTAATGTGCAGGATTGTAATGCCAAACATTCACACAACTCAACAAGCAGGGTCCTAGAGACTGCATTGGCTGCACTCCCTAGAAGTCAGATAGGGCTGCTGTTCTGGCAGAGGGATGGAAGCGCTCTCTCTGCTAATTGCAGTGTGGACTACTAGTCCCATGGTGAAGAAGAGGGGAGGGGGGGGGGGGGGGGTTTAGACTGCAGCACCTAGGTAAAATCCACCTCTAGTCAGTTTGCATGGTCTGGGATGGTTGGAGGGGGGCGTGTTACCTTTATTGCATCATCGTGGACCTGACCCATATTGCACAGTCCACCAATTCATGCCAATGTAGAGCGGGTTATGAGCCACAATGATGCAACTCAATGCAAAATGTGTCATCAAGCTCCTGGACTGCCCACTTCACTTGGGAACTGGACCGCATGAGAAAGGCTGGTCTACTTTCTGGGGAAACTGGGAGAACCCCAATTCAGTGTATGATCCAGGGGTCTATCATTCTCAGGCCTTTTACCTACAGGGTGCGGTTCTAAACACCCTGCAAGCCAAATCCTAGAATGATGTGTGGGTGGCGGTGCCACCACTTACACTCTGCGCCATGGGCAGCACCACTGCTTGCCCCCCAATAGTCAGGGCCCTCCTAAAGCACAATCAAGGCACATTAAATGTGATGGCAAAGAGAAATGGTCTGATTCAGGAGGAGGAAGTCAAAACAGCAGCCTTATAAGGTGTCATTTGCACCTCGGCAAAACGCTCTGCATTTGGGGCAGATGTAACTGTGCAGAGAGAGGTAGGAGTTCATGTATTAAGCATTGGCAATTCAAAGCCATCAATTCTCAGTGTTTTTGCTGCAAATTGAAAACAGCAGTACTATTCAGTATTAAGTGCACAGCACACCCGGATTTGCACTAGTATAGTTGAAAAGTCACCATTGAGTTGTAGTGATTGCTGTCCTTATTCCTGTGCAAAGGGGCATCATCATGCTGAAACAGGGAAGGTTCTGCCCAAATTCATTATGAGGCTGGAAACATACAAGGCTCTTGAATGTCTTTTATGTTATGGCATTCGAATTTCCCTTCACTGGTGCAAAAGGGCCAAGGGCAAACCATGAAAAGTAGCCCCAGGCCATTGGGGGTCATTCCGAGTTGATCGCTGTCGAATACTGTGACAGAGGCAACCTGCTGAAGGCCTAACAGTTATGTGTGTGCACTACGGGATAGTACGTATATTATGTATACATCCAATAAGCAAAGGGTTCTCATATTCACTAGTATAATATGAAAGCATAACAGAATCCATTTTGATTCTAGCTAGATGATATAGCAAATTCATCTTGAACTTTATACACACCCTGAGAGAAAAACAACTTTGTTGGCTGAGTATTAATTCCACATACGCACTTTCTAAAAGCTCAGAGTCCAGATGTAATTCCTAATATGGACACAGTTGACGATCACGAGTATCATTTTAGTATTCTTGATAATTGTCCCAATATTGCATAACTCCATTGCCTAACATTGTATTCCTGAGGTATGAAATCATAGGGGAGGAATATACCAAAAGGGGCGTTACTTTGTATTATATAAAACTCATTGTTGATACGTGTATGTTGTTGTTAAAATGATTTGACACAGGAAGAGAGGATGTCTCTCTTCCCTGTATACGGGCGTGGCCCATTGAATAAATAATAATTGATTTTTATAAATCCATTTTCAATTCATTAATTTTACCTAACAACCCAAACAGCAACAAGATGGTAAAATTAGTTATCCTCACAAGGAGAATTCAACATCGCTCGCTAGCAACTTTTTGCAGCGCTGCAATCAGGTTAAATTTCGGCAAAACTGCGCATTCACCGCATTGCGCAGGCGCGTCGTACGGGTACAAAAAGGATCGGTGCTGGGCGATGGATTTAACGAAGAATCCATTCGCACAGCCAATCTCAAGGTGATTGACCGAGAGAGGGCTTTTGTGGGTGTCAACTGAGCGTTTTCTGGGAGTGTTTAGAAAAACGCAGGCGTGTCCAAGCGTCTGCAGGGTGGGTGTTTGACGTCAATTCCGGGACCAAAAAGACGGAAGTGATCGCAGCGGCTGAGTAAGTCCAGAGCTACTCAGAAACTGCAAAAAAACTTTTTTTTGTGCCGTCAGGTGCAAAAGCGTTCGCACACTTGCAAAGCTAAAATACACTCCCCCATAGGCGGCGACTATCTGATCACAGCGCTGCAAAAAGTTGATAGCGAGCGATCAACTCGGAATGACCCCCATTATCCCTCCTCTCCCAAATGTTATAGGCAGGAAGTGTTTTCCTGGCATCCAGACGCACTTCTCCACTTGGAGCTTCTATTCTGTCAGCTTGCGCGAAATTGATGAACTGACTTGTTGGGAAGGTGGCATCCTATGGCTGTGCCACATTGAACATCACTGAGATCTTCAGGGATTGTCTGGAAAAACGCAGGCGTGTCCATGCGTTAGATCTTCATAACATTCCATTCTACTGCCGTTCTACTGCCAGTGTGTGACTATGGAGGTTACATGGCAGTATGCTTCATTTTATGCACCTGTTAGCAACGGTTTTGGCTTAAATGGCCAAACACTTATTAGACAGTATGGGCCTAATTCAGACCTGATCACTAGCAAGCGATTTTTGCACTGCTGCGATCAGATAGTCGCCGCCTACAGGGGGAGGGTATTTTAGCTGTGCAAGTGTGCGAACGCAAGTGTAGCAGAGCTGTACAAACAGATTTTGTGCAGTCTCTGCGCAGTCCAGGACTTATTTAGCCGCTGTGATCACATCAGCCAGTCCGGGACCGGAATTGACGTCAGAAACCCTCCCTACTAACGCATGGACACGCCTGCGTTTTTCCAGACACTCCCTGAAAACAGTCAGTTGCCACCCACAAACGCCTTCTTCCTGTCAATCTCCTTGCGATTGCCCGTGCGAACGGATCCCTCGCACAAACACATCGCTGAGCGGTGATCCGCTTTGTACCCGTGTGATGTGCCTGCGCATTGCGATGCATACGCATGCGCAGTTTAGACCTGATTACCCGCTATGCGAAAACGCACAGCAGCGATCAGGTCTGAATTACACCCAGTATGTCTATATATGTTTGGCTTTGTAGTGGATATACTATACTTGTACCTTTTTCATATATACCTACATTTAAAGTTCCCTATGCTATTAATTTTACATTATAGGAGCGTGCCCCACTACTTGGAGTGCCTGTACACCCTCAAACAGTGGCGTAAGTTCATCCCAGATGCCCGGAGGAAGATAACTATTACTGCCTTTACTATATATATATTCTGTGTATATATATATATATATATATATATATATATATACTAGGTGCTTCATCGCGCCCTACGGGCGCTCTTCACACCGTCGCAAGGGGCTACGCCCCCTTAACCCTTGCATGCCTTTCTGGGGTTTAATATTTGTATTATATGGAGTATTACCTGCATTCCTTTGTTAGTGGTTAAATATTGCACAATGAAAGGGCGTGCGATGGTGAAGGAGGCGCAGCCCCTTGCGACGGCGTGAACAGCACCTGCAGGGCACGATGTACAGAATGTAGCGGGTGCGGGGGGGACTGCGGATGGTGTCTGTAGATGCTGCGGGTGGAGGGTAGGCAGAAGTGGGGGTGGGGCCCGGATGGGGAAGGTTCGGGAGGTGCTGCGCGTGGGGGAGGGGCAGAGGAGTGGGGGATGCAGATGGGGGAGGGGTCCGGAGGCACCGCAGGTGGGGGAGGGGCAGGGGTGCCACGGGTGGGAGAGGGGCAGGTGTGGGGATGTTGTGGATGGGTGAAGGGTTCCGGAGGTGCTGTGGGATGGGAAGGGACGGGTGTGCCGGGGGTTGGGTAGGGGACCGCAGGCACCATGGGTAGGGTAGGGGCAGGTACGGGTGTTGCGGCGGATGGGAAAGGAGGTCCGGAGGTGCTGCAGGTGGTGGAGGGGCAGGTGCAGGGGTGCCATTGGTGGGGGAGGGGTGGGTGAGGGGGGGACCGCTGATGGAGGAGGGTGTCTGCAGATGCTGCGGGTGGAGGGGGGCAGGTGTGGGGGGAGACGTATAAGGGGGGTGAATGGTGGAAGGGGCCTGGAGGTGCTGTGGGTGGTGAAGGGGTGGAGGAGTGGGAGCCACGGGTGGTGTAGGGGGTCTGGAGGCACAGCATGTGGGGGAGGGGTGGAGTGCCGCATGTGGTGGAGGGGAAGGTGCAGAGGTGTGGTGCATTGGGGAGAGGTCTGGAGGCGCTGCGGGTACTGTACATGCCATAAAAGGTAGTTGGAGGGTATGCAGTAACAGGGCCAGGACAGGGGTGACAGGGTCAGTACAGGGTTGACGGGGCCAGGACAGGGGTGACGGTGCCAGGACAGGGGTGACGGGGCCAGGACAGGGGTGACGGGGCCAGGACAGGGGTGACGGGGCCAGGACAGGGGTGACAGGGCCAGGACAGAAATGATAGGGACAGGATAGGGGTGACAGGGCCAGGGTAGGGGCGGCAGGACCAGGACAGGGGTGACGGGGCCAGTATAGGGTTCACAGGGCAAGCACAGGGGTGACAGGGCCAGCATAAGGGTGACAGGGCCAGGATAAGGGTGAAAGAGCCAGAATAAGAGTGGCAGGGCAAGGCCAGGGACATGACAGAACACAGGGCACGGGAGAGATTGGTATTAGGGACAAAACAGTGGTGACAGACAGATGTGTCTTACCGGAGTCACTGCTGCTGGCTGCTGCTGTTCCATTCCAACCTGTTGGGATCTGCTGCTGCTGGAGACTTGGCATGGCTGACTCTCTCAGGCTGGAGTCCTGCTTTCTCTGCCAGTCCGCATCCCTCCCCCCCCCTCCTCAGTCACACACCGCAGACCTCGCGCAGCTGCCGGGCACTGTGGTAAGGTGAGACTGGAAATGACTGGTTAGCCCCCAGGAGATGCTGCGGCTGGAGGGAGGAGGGGGTCATAGCATGCACGTGGCGCGGACCTCACGGCTTCCGGGCACTGTGGTAAGGGGAGACTGGGAGTGACTGGTTAGCTCCCAGGAGACGCTGCGGCTGGAGGGAGGAGTGGGTCAGAGCCTGCAAGCAGCTCGGATTTCTGCAGCGCTACCCGCCAGCTAAAGTGTGTGAATGAGCTGGGCGCACTCCACTGCGGGTGGCAGCGCTGCAGCTAGCGGTGGGGTTGCCGGGGCTGGAGATAACAGAGGCAGTATGGAACCTGCACAGCGGCAGGTGCCTCACTAAACTGCAGCTAAGAAGCGTGGAGTGTGTCAGAAAGTGACGCTCCTCCGCACCAGAGAGACCCTGCTGAGTATGCCGATGTGGGGGGTCAAGCACACAGTGAGCCGGTGCCCGTCTGTCTGTATGACATACCCCTCACAAACCCCCATACCTCCCAAATGTCCCGATTTTCGCGGGACAGTCCCATTTTTTGGGGTCTGTCCCGCTGTCCCACCCGCGGGTCGCAGTGTCCTGCGGTGGGGGGGGGCAGTTGGAAAGCTCCTGTACTCGCTGTTCTGCTTAGCAGAGCAGCGGTGAATAGTGGAGACAGAGGGAGAGGGGGCATCAGGGGCTACGGATTAATGGGGGGGTTCCAGCAGCAGAGCCGGAGTAAGGGGGGGGGCAGGGGGTACATACCGTTGGCCCCACAGTTTTAGAGGCCCCCCCGGCTGGAGTAGCTCTGTCCCAGCTCAGAAGCTCCATCCCCCCGTCCTGCCAGCAACAGTGGCAGCATTGTGCTACAGTCAGCACACGCTGCTGCATATTGGCAGGTCTGTGGTGTTGCAGGGAGGCAGCAGTCTCCCTGCTTTCTTCTCCCTGTGCGGGTGTGTAGGGGGGAGCGACCACCTCCTCTGGATTTAGCCCTAGCTGAGGGGCCAAAATCCCATAAAAAAAATAAAAACAAAAATAGAAATTTGCATAAGGGGGCGTGGCCGCGCGGTCCGCGATTAGGCCACGCCCCCAACCCCCAGCAGGCACAGCAATGAGATAGGGCTCCCCTGTCTCAAGTGCCCTGGGCCCCCCAGACTCATAATCAGCCCCTGGGGGCATGCCAGCAGCTCACAGAGCGCTGGGCATGCCCCCTCACTGACGAAAACGGGGACCCTCCCGTGAAGCCACGCCCCCTTTTCGCCGAGTGTTTCCCTCCTTCTGCCTGGAGAAAGCTCCTGCAGAAAGCTGGGAGGTATGCAGCCCTGTCTGTGACATGCCCAATGTCCATGCTATCTGCTTCTGCTCCTAGTCTCCTGTAGATTTGGCCAGATCTCTGTGACTCATTTGAATAACTCCGCCCACTGTTGTGACTCCGCCCAGCGTTAGCAAATGAATCACAAGGTCACAGAATAGGGCTATTATATAGGAGATATATATATATATATATATATATGTTTTGTGTTTTGTTTTGGATTCGGTTTCCGCGGGCGTGTTTTGGATTCGGACGCGTTTTGGCAAAACCTCCCTGAAAATTTTTTTGTCAGATTCGGGTGTGTTTTGGATTCGGGTGGGGGTTTTTTCAAAAAACCCTCAAAAACAGCTTAAATCATAGAATTTGGGGGTAATTTTGATCCTATAGTATTATTAACCTCAATAACCATAATTTCCACTCATTTCCAGTCTATTCTGAACACTTCACACCTCACAATATTATTTTTAGTCCTAAAATTTGCACCAAGGTCGCTGGATGACTAAGCTAAGCGACCCAAGAGGGCGGCACAAACACCTGGCCCATCTAGGAGTGGCACTGCAGTGTCAGACAGGATGGCACTTAAAAAAATTGGCCCCAAACAGCACATGATGCAAAGAAAAGAGAAAAAGAGGTGCCCTGTGGTCGCTGGACGGCTAAGCCAAGCGACACAAACACCTCAATATCACAGGAATTATTCGTTCTAATCAATGGTATTATTGGTCCAAATCACTGGAAGAAAATGACAAAATCAGGAATTATTCGTTCTAATCAATGGTATTTTCTCTAACGTCCTAAGTGGATGCTGGGGACTCCGTAAGGACCATGGGAATAGCGGCTCCGCAGGAGACTGGGCACAAAAGTAAAGCTTTAGAACTACCTGGTGTGCACTGGCTCCTCCCCCTATGACCCTCCTCCAAGCCTCAGTTAGATTTTTGTGCCCGAACGAGACGGGTGCACACTAGGTGGCTTTCCTGAGCTGCTTAGTGAAAAGTTTAGTTTTAGGTTTTTTATTTTCAGTGAGACCTGCTGGCAACAGGCTCACTGCATCGAGGGACTAAGGGGAGAAGAAGCGAACTCACCTGCGTGCAGAGTGGATTGGGCTTCTTAGGCTACTGGACATTAGCTCCAGAGGGACGATCACAGGCCCAGCCATGGATGGGTCCCAGAGCCGCGCCGCCGGCCCCCTTACAGAGCCAGAAGACAGAAGAGGTCCGGAAAATCGGCGGCAGAAGACGTCCTGTCTTCACCAAGGTAGCGCACAGCACTGCAGCTGTGCGCCATTGCTCCTCAGCACACTTCGGTCACTGAGGGTGCAGGGCGCTAGGGGGGGGCGCCCTGAGCAGCAATAAAAACACCTTGGCTGGCGAAAATACATCACATATAGCCCCCAGGGCTATATGGATGAATTTTAACCCCTGCCAGAATCCATAAAAAAGCAGGAGAAAAGTCTGCGAAAAAGGGGCGGAGCCTATCTCCTCAGCACACTGGCGCCATTTTCCCTCACAGCTCAGTTGGAGGGAAGCTCCCCTGGCTCTCCCCTGCAGTCACTACACTACAGAAAGGGTTAAAAAAGAGAGGGGGGCACTAATTAGGCGCAGTATTAACAATACAGCAGCTATAAGGGGAAAAACACTTATATAAGGTTATCCCTGTATATATATAGCGCTCTGGTGTGTGCTGGCAAACTCTCCCTCTGTCTCCCCAAAGGGCTAGTGGGGTCCTGTCCTCTATCAGAGCATTCCCTGTGTGTGTGCTGTGTGTCGGTACATTTGTGTCGACATGTATGAGGAGAAAAATGATGTGGAGACGGAGCAGATTGCCTGTAATAGTGATGTCACCCCCTAGGGGGTCGACACCTAAGTGGATGAACTGTTGGAAGGAATTACGTGACAGTGTCAGCTCTGTATAAAAGACAGTGGTTGACATGAGACAGCCGGCTACTCAGCTTGTGCCTGTCCAGACGTCTCATAGGCCGTCAGGGGCTCTAAAGCGCCCGTTACCTCAGATGGCAGATATAGACGCCGACACGGATACTGACTCCAGTGTCGACGGTGAAGAGACAAATGTGACTTCCAGTAGGGCCACACGTTACATGATTGAGGCAATGAAAAATGTTTTACACATTTCTGATAATACGAGTACCACCAAAAAGGGGTATTATGTTCGGTGAGGAAAAACTACCTGTAGTTTTCCTGAATCTGAGAAATTAAATGAGGTGTGTGATGATGCGTGGGTTTCCCCCGATAACAACTGATAATTTCTAAAATGTTATTGGCATTATATCCTTTCCCGCCAGAGGTTAGGGTGCGATGGGAAACACCCCCTAGGGTGGATAAAGCGCTCACACGCTTGTAAGAACAAGGGCTCTACCCTCTCCTGAGATGGCCGCCCTTAAGGATCCTGCTGATAGAAAGCAGGAGGGTATCCTAAAATGTATTTACACACATACTGGTGTTATACTGCGACCAGCAATCGCCTCAGCCTGGATGTGCAGTGCTGGGTTGGCGTGGTCGGATTCCCTGACTGAAAATATTGATACCCTAGATAGGGACAGTATATTATTGCCTATAGAGCATTTGAAAGATGCATTTCTATATATGCGTGATGCACAGCGGAATATTTGCCGACTGGCATCAAGTCTAAGTGCGTTGTCCATTTCTACCAGTAGAGGGTTATGGACACGACAGTGGTCAGGTGATGCGGATTCCAAACGGCATTTGGAAGTATTGCCTTATTAAGGGGAGGAGTTATTTGGGGTCGGTCTTTCAGACCTGGTGGCCACGGCAACAGCTGGGAAATCCACGTTTGTACCCCAGGTCGCCTCTCAACATGAGAAGACGCCGTATTATCAGGCGCAGTCTTTTCGTGGACAAGCGGGCAAAAGGTTCCTCATTTCTGCCCCGTGACAGAGGGAGAGGAAAAAGGCTGCAGAAATCAGCCAGTTCCCAGGAACAGAAACCCTCTCCCGCCTCTGCCAAGCCCTCAGTATGACGCTGGGGCTTTACAAGCAGAATCAGGCACGGTGGGGGGCCCGTCTCAATGAATTTCAGCGCGCAGTGGGCTCACTCGCAAGTAGACCCCTGGATCCTTCAGGTGATATCTCAGGGGTACAAATTGGAATTCGAGACGTCTCCCCCTCGCCGTTTCCTAAAGTCGGCTTTACCGATGTCTCCTTCTGACAGGGAGACAGTTTTGGAAGCCATTCACAAGCTGTATTCCCAGCAGGTGATAATCAAGGTACCCCTCCTGCAACAGGGAACGGGGTATTATTCCACACTGTTGTGGTACCGAAGCCGGACGGCTCGGTGAGACCGATTCTAAATCTAAAATCTTTGAACACTTACATACAGAGGTTCAAATTCAAGATTGAGTCACTCAGAGCAGTGATTGCGAACCTGGAAGAAGGGGACTACATGATGTCTTGGGACATCAAGGATGCTTACCTTCATGTCCCAATTTACCCTTCTCACCAAGGGTACCTCAGGTTTATGGTACAGAACTGTCACTATCAGTTCAGACGCTGCCGTATGGATGGTCCACGGCACCCCGGGTCTTTACCAAGGTAATGGCCGAAATGATGATATTCCTTCGAAGGAAGGGAATTTTAGTTATCCCTTACTTGTACGATTCCCTGATAAGGGTAAGATCCAGGGAACAGTTGGAGGTCGGTGTAGCACTATCTCAGGTAGTGTTGCGGCAGCACGATTGGATTCTCAATATTCCAAAATCGCAGCTGGTTCCGACGACTCGTCTTCTGTTCCTAGGGATGATCCTGGACACAGTCCAGAAAAAGGTGTGTCTCCCGGAGGAGAAAGCCAGGGAGTTATCCGAGCTAGTCAGGAACCTCCTAAAACCGAGCCAACTCTCAGTGCATCAATGCACAAGGGTTCTGGGTAAAATGGTGGCTTCCTACGAAGCAATCCCATTCGGCAGATTCCACGCAAGAACTTTCCAGTGGGACCTGCTGGACAAATGGTCCGGGTCGCATCTTTAGATGCATCAGCGGATAACCCTGTCACCAAGGACAAGGGTGTCCCTCCTGTGGTGGTTGCAGAGTGCTCATCTTCTAGAGGGCCGCAGATTCGGCATTCAGGACTGGGTCCTGGTGACCACGGATGCCAGCCTGCGAGGCTGGGGAGCAGTCACACAGGGAAGGAATTTCCAGGGCTTATGGTCAAGCCTGGAGACATCACTTCACATAAATATCCTGAAGCTAAGGGCCATTTACAATGCTCTAAGCTTAGCAAGACCTCTGCTTCAAGGTCAGCCGGTGTTGATCCAGTCGGACAACATCACGGCAGTCACCCACGTAAACAGACAGGGTGGCACAAGAAGCAGGAGGGCAATGGCAGAAGCTGCAAGGATTATTCGCTGGGCGGAAAATCATGTGATAGCACTGTCAGCAGTATTCATTCCGGGAGTGGACAACTGGGAAGCAGACTTCCTCAGCAGACACGACCTCCACCCGGGAGAGTGGAGACTTCACCCAGAAGTCTTCCACATGATTATAAACCGTTGGGAAAAACTCGACAGGTATTGCGCCAGGTCAAGGGACCCTCAGGCAATAGCTGTAGACGCTCTGGTAACACCGTGGGTGTACCAGTCAGTGTATGTGTTCCCTCCTCTGCCTCTCATACCCAAGGTACTGAGATTGATAAGATGGAGAGGAGTAAGCACTATATTCGTGGCTCTGGATTGGCCAAGAAGGACTTGGTAACCGGAACTTCAAGAGATGCTCACGGAGGATCCGTGGCCTCTACCTCTAAGAAGGGACCTGCTCCAGCAAGGACCCTGTCTGTTCCAAGACTTACCGCGGCTGCGTTTGACGGCATGGCGGTTGAACGCCGGATCCTGAAGGAAAAAAGGCATTCCGGATGAAGTCATCCCTATCCTGATCAAAGCCAGGAAGGATGTAACCGCAAAACATTATCACCGCATTTGGCGAAAATATGTTGCGTGGTGCGAGGCCAGTAAGGCACGACGGAGGAAATTCAACTGGGTCGATTCCTACATTTCCTGCAAACAGGAGTGTCTATGGGCCTGAAATTGGGGTCCATTAAGGTTCAAATTTCGGCCCTGTCAATTTTCTTCCAAAAAGAACTAGCTTCAGTCCCTGAAGTTCAGACGTTTGTAAAAGGGGTACTGCATATACAGCCTCCTTTTGTGCCTCCAGTGGCACTTTGGGATCTCAATGTAGTTTTTGGGTTCCAAAAGTCACATTGGTTTGAACCACTTAAATCTGTGGAGTTAAAATATCTCACATGGAAAGTGGTCATGATGTTGGCCCTGGCCTGGGCCAGGCGCGTGTCAGAATTGGCGGCTTTATCCTGTAAAAGCCCTTATCTGATTTTCCATTCGGACAGGGCGGAATTGAGGACTCGTCCTCAGTTTCTCCCTAAGGTGGTTTCAGCGTTCCACCTGAACCAACCTATTGTGGTGCCTGCGGCTACTAGGGACTTGGAGGACTCCAAGTTGCTAGACGTTGTCAGGGCCCTGAAAATATGTTTCCAGGACGGCTGGAGTCAGAAAATCTGACTCGCTGTTTATCCTGTATGCACCCAACAAGCTGGGTGCTCCTGCTTCTAAGCAGACTATTGCTCGTTGGATTTGTAGTACAATTCAGCTTGCACATTCTGTGGCAGGCCTGCCACAGCCAAAAATCTGTAAATGCCCACTCCACAAGGAAGGTGGGCTCATCTTGGGCGGCTGCCCGAGGGGTCTCGGCTTTACAACTTTGCCGAGCAGCTACTTGGTCAGGAGCAAATACGTTTGTAAAATTCTACAAAATTGATACCCTGGCTGAGGAGGACCTGGAGTTCTCTCATTTGGTGCTGCAGAGTCATCCGCACTCTCCCGCCCGTTTGGGAGCTTTGGTATAATCCCCATGGTCCTTACGGAGTCCCCAGCATCCACTTAGGACGTTAGAGAAAATAAGAATTTACTTACCGATAATTCTATTTCTCGTAGTCCGTAGTGGATGCTGGGCGCCCATCCCAAGTGCGGATTGTCTGCAATACTGGTACATAGTTATTGTTACCAAAAAATCGGGTTATTATTGCTGTAGTGAGCCATCTTTTCTAGAGGCTCCTCTGTTATCATGCTGTTAACTGGGTTTAGATCACGAGTTATACGGTGTGATTGGTGTGGCTGGTATGAGTCTTACCCGGGATTCAAAATCCTTCCTTATTGTGTACGCTCGTCCGGGCACAGTATCCTAACTGAGGCTTGGAGGAGGGTCATAGGGGGAGGAGCCAGTGCACACCAGGTAGTTCTAAAGCTTTACTTTTGTGCCCAGTCTCCTGCGGAGCCGCTATTCCCATGGTCCTTACGGAGTCCCCAGCATCCACTACGGACTACGAGAAATAGAATTATCGGTAAGTAAATTCTTATTATTGGTCCAAATCACTGGAAGAAAATGACAAAATCACTGGAATTAAATGGCAGTAATGTCGGGAATTATATCAAATGGCAATACCACTGGACATATACGGAAGTGTCAGACAGGATGGCACTTAAAAAAATAGTCCCCAAACAGCACATGATGCAAAGAAAAGAGAAAAAGAGGTGCACTGTGGTCGCTGGACGGCTAAGCTAAGCGACACAAACACCTCAATAACACAGGAATTATTCGTTCTAAATAATCAATGGTATTATTGGTCCAAATCACTGGAAGAAAATGACAAAATCACAGGAATTATTCGTTCTAATCAATGGTATTATTGGTCCAAATCACTGGAAGAAAATTACAAAATCACTGGAATCATTTGGCAAGATCACTGTAATTAATAATTAATTATAAATCACTGATATTAATTGGTAAAATCTCGTTATCGCCTGCCTAGAGAAGTGGAACCTAGATGGTATTTGGTACCGGGGACACACTACCTCAAGAAATTCTTAAGTCCCTGTGAACTAACGCCGGATACCGGACGCACGTCTAACACCAACACTGCTGCCAAGGCCTGAGTTATCCGGTTTACAACAGGATGACTGCTGTGATATTTCATCTTCCTCGCAAAGGACTGTTGGACAGTCAATTGCTTACTGGAAGTAGTACAAGTGGTCTTCCGACTTCCCCTCTGGGATGATGATCGACTCCCAGCAGCAACAACAGCAGCGCCAGCAGCAGTAGACGTTACACTCAAGGATCCATCGGAGTAATCCCAGTCAGGAGAGGACTCATCAGACTTGCCAGTGACATGGCCTGCAGGACTATTGGCTTTCCTGTCTAAGGAGGAAATTGACACTGAGGGAGTTAGTGGTGTGGTTTGCAGGAGCTTGGGTACAAGAGGAAGGGATTTAGTTGTCAGTGGACTGCTTCCGCTGTCACCCAAAGTTTTTGAACCTGTCAATGACTTCTGATGAATGCGCTCCAGGTGACGTATAAGGGAGGATGTTCCTAGGTGATTAACGTCCTTACCCCTATTTATTACAGCTTGACAAAGGCAACACATGGCTTGACACCTGTTGTCCGCATTTCTGTTAAAATAATTCCACACCGAAGAGGTGATTTTTTTTTTTGTAATTTGACCAGGCATGTCAATGGCCATATTCATCCCACGGACAACAGGTGTCTCCCCGGGTGACTGACTTAAACAAACCACCTCACCATCAGAATCCTCCTTGTCAATTTCCTCCTCAGCGCCAGCAACACCCATATCCTCATCCTGGTGTACTTCAACAGTGACATCTTCAAATTGACTATCAGGAACTGGACTGCGGGTGCTCCTTCCAGCACTTCCAGGGGGCGTGCAAATGGTGGAAGGAGCCACCTCTTCCCGTCCAGTGTTGGGAAGGTCAGGCATCGCAACCAACACAATTGGACTCTCCTTGGGGATTTGTGATTTAGAAGAACGCACAGTTCTTTGCTGTGCTTTTGCCATCTTAACTCTTTTCAGTTTTCTTGAAGTGACACAGAGCTGCAAGATACAGCAATGGCCTACTGTACTGTACAACTATATACTGTTGGTCACCAAAATGCTGCACTGTACTACTCTATATACTGCTCACAAAAATGCAGCACAGATATGGAATGGATACTTGCAGTGACACGGAGCTGCAAGATACAGCAATGGCCTACTGTACTGTACAACTATATACTGTTGGTCACCAAAATGCTGCACTGTACTACTATATATACTGCTCACAAAAATGCAGCACAGATATGGAATGGATACTTGCAGTGACACGGAGCTGCAAGATACAGCAATGGCCTACTGTACTGTACAACTATATACTGTTGGTCACCAAAATGCAGCACACTGAGCACAGATATTTGCAGCACACTGAGCACAGATATGGAGCTTTTCAGGCATAGAACGTAGATATTTGCAGCACACTGAGCAGAGATATTTGCAGCACACTGAGCAGAGATATTTTCAGCACACTGAGCACAGATATGGAGCTTTTCAGGGAGAAAACGTAGCCACGTCCTCTCCGTTCAATCTCCAATGCACGAGTGAAAATGGCGGCGGCGCGCGGCTCTTTATATAGAATACGAATCTCGCGAGAATCCGACAGCGGGATGATGACGTTCGGCCGCGTTCGGGTTAACCGAGCAAGGCGGGAAGATCCGAGGCTGCCTCGGACCCGTGTAAAATAGGAGAAGTTCGGGGGGTTCGGATCTCGACGAACCGAACCTGCTCATCTCTAACATATATATATATATATATATACACAGTAGATAGATAAATAAAGATAAATATATGTATGTATATGTAGAAGTGTATTGTGCAGCCAGACACTACATAGATCTGCTCAGTTACTCCCAATGCATATTATTTCTCTGACAATTATTTTACAAGCAGAGGCGTAACTAGGGTTGGCGTCACCCGGTGTGCTAACTCATGGTGTCACCCCCCATGGACCTCCTCTTGCTTCTCACCACACGGAATACTTAGTAGAGATATGCGCCAAGCCATTTTTAGGATTTTGGTTGTTCCTACAGTATTATTAACCTCAATAACATTTATTTCCACTCATTTCCAGTCTATTTTGAACACCTCACACCTCACAATGGGGCAGATGTATTAACCTGGAGAAGGCATAAAGAAGTGATAAACCAGTGATATGTGCAAGGTGATAAAGGCACCAGCCAATCAGCTCCAATATGTAAATTAACAGTTAGGATCTGATTGGCTGGTGCCTTTGTCACCTTGCACATATCACTGGTTTATCACTTCCTTATGCCGTCTCCACCAGGTTAATACATCTGCCCCATTATTGTTTAATCCAGTTTAGGCCAAAAGGTAGCTGTAGACTAAGCTAAGCGACAGAAGTGGGTGGCACAAACACCTGGCACATCTAGGAGTGGCACTGCAGTGGCAGACAGGATGGCAGTTTTGGAAACTATGCCCAAAAAATGCTCCAGAGAGCACATAACGAAGAGAAATGAGGTGCACAATGGAATTGTCCTTGGACCCTCCCACCCTCCCTTATGTTGTATATATTAAACAGGACATGCACAGTTTAACAAACCAATAATTTCAGCGACAGGGACCGTCACTTGTGGCTGAAATTATTGGTTTGTTTGGGCCCCCACAAAAATTTTTTTAGAAGGACTTCTCCGTTCAGAATTACTTTGAGGATGTTGATGATGAGGTGTTAATTGCGTTATAATCTTGTTCAATAAATGTCATGTCTTCGCCGCAAATGACGTAACATGGAGGAAGTGCCTAGATGGCTAATGTTCCTACATCTACTAAATTTGGCCTCATAAATGGAGCAGATGCTTTCATAAACATTGTCAGGATTGGGGTAGAAATAATCCTACACCCAAGAGGTGGCTGTTTTGGTCTTATGCCCAGGCATCGCAATGGCTTTCTTTTTATCACGGTCAACAACTGCAGCCACTGGTGACTGACTTACACAAACAACATCATCATCATCATCAACATCCCCACTGTCAGATATAACACACATATCCCCCTCATTCCACACATGAATTCTCAATTTGTACTATGTCCTCCTCATCAGAATCATCACTCTTCTCATCAGATTCATCACCATTTTTACTTGTACTGCTCCCCACATGTGCAGATCTTTCAGAAATGGTGGAAGGAGGTGAAAGACAGTGTGGGCAGTGTGAGAAATGTCAGCTGACGTGGACATCCATAAACGTTC